>NC_044507.1:19747043-19854543 GCF_902362185.1 Chanos chanos
CAATGACGGAGGTGGATGGAGCAGTGGTTGGGGATTTCTTCACTGTTCTGTGTGTGGGACAGAGTTACACTGAAGACCAGTGGATGAACATGTATGCATTCTCCATGATCAGGAAGTGGCTGCTCACCTACGACACAGAGGGAGCCTCTGCTGGAGATTCAGGTAAATAAATCAACAGCAGTAGAGCTGGGTGAGAGGATGAGATACAAACCAAACTACACACTCATTTAAAAAAAAAAAAAAAAAATCCTTTCCGTCAGCTTACGCTATTATGCTATTCAATTAGCGAGCAAGGTACTGCAACTTAGCCTTGGCTAATATTTTAGCTGATTATAGTTGTATGGTTAAAATCATGGCTTAGTTGTAGTTGGGATATCACTGTTGGTTTTAATAAATTTTAGCATAATTTTTAACATCTTCTGGATTCGAATTTTGTGGTTAGACTGGAATTAAGTATACCTTTTTTCTCCCACAAACTGAATGAATTTTCATGGTGGAGGACTTTTCTTTATGGAGATGCAGTTTTCTGTTAGATATTCAGGTGCATATTAAAATCAAGGGCAATGCCATGTTTTATTGACCCAGGAAAATGTCAATCAGCATTTTTTTCTGTGTGCTGAGCAGGGATGATAATAATGAAAATACAAGAGATGATTTTTGCTTCGGTTTATGTTTGATCATTATGATAGATTTGTTGTTAATATCATGAACAAATTTACCGTGTTTTATTTGATATGGAGAGAGAAAAAAATAACTGGAGACTGGATTTTCACTTTTATTAGCTCAGCTAAAAAGAACACAGATCAGTGAGTCACAGAATCAAGGTAAGTTTACAAGTTGTAACTCCAGTATTACCAAAAATCAACCAGCCTGTTTGCATCTTAACTCACAATCACAAACTGACTACACGGCCATGTGATTTTTTTTTTCCTCCCTTCCAATCAGCAAGTAACCAAGCTTTCCTCTTCATGCTGTGCTGGGCTTTGATGGTTTGAATATTCTGCATGTTTGATTGACTGACTGATTCTAGAATCTTCTGTATGGTTGCATTCCTTGTTCAGTAGTACCACAGCCTATTAGGGGTGTGTGTGCAGGCTTGTCTTGGTGCCTTTGGAAGGTGATGAGCTGTTGTAATGCGTGGTTCTGCTCGAACAGATGACAGGTCAGAGGTCGACAGTTCAGTGATGTCCATGGTCTCGGCCACCTCCTCCGCCAGCCGACTCCTCCCTCCTAAGGAGCGACTGAGGGAAAAGGCTTTCGAGTACTGTCAGAGGCTCATCGAACAAAGTGACCGCAGTAAGTCGCCTTAACAGTGGAAGTGCAGATGTGTGCGCAGGTACTCTCAGATACTAAAGCATTATAAATACATACAATATTAAATACATTATTTTTAATGTTCATTATGGTTATTTTTTTATCGGTCAGAGGCTCTGAAGAGGACAGACACAGAACTACAGAAAGCAGTGAGTCGCCCCTGAAGCTGTTATTTTTAAACCACGCATGTGTAACATTTTTCTAATTCAGTCTTTTTTTTTTTCAGTCATTCATATCCTTTTGTAGTATTTAGTCCGTCAATTACTGCGGGGTTTTTTGTCAATCATTCATATCATTTCTAACATTTACTCAGTGATTGATTTTAAATTTGTTACATTGTCATTATGGTCCATTGTTCCATGTAAATTGGGTTCAGACAGTTCTGTACAACACTCGTTTAACCATCAGTTGTGTAGCCAACGTGTACATTGTCAGCACAGAACCGGCTGTTTGTGTAACCGTGTTTCTGTCCCTCTGCAGTGCCTTGTGGAGTCAGTGGCCATAATGGACCTTATCTGCTGTGAGGACTCGTCCTACGTGTATCGTGCCTTTCCCTGTATCAAAGCTCTGTACGGCAGACTCAGCGGAGACCTCCTGTTCGCCCGGGCCCTCCTGCCCATCGCCCAGTTCTACCTGAACCACAGTAAGGCCCGCTGCCTCTGCCTCTCCACTTCATTCATCCATATAGCACTCAGCACTCTGTACCCAGCTGTGTGAAGGTGGCAGTACTGCGTTGCTATCACATTGTGTGATTTGTTTTTGTCTTGGTTCTGATTGTACGCTCCTCACATAGAGCCTGCAGAATCCACACGGCTAATAAGAGTTATTACGAGTGGAACATGACATAAATATGGTTTTAAGAGGAATATCAGTATCAGTGCACTAAGTTGTTTAGATAGCTGGTAGACTTTTAGATGACTTGCATCCTGTGGAAGTTGAATGTTGGACGCTTGTGAAGTTGTGATTGGTTGCTGCTGTGTCGCTAGGCGAGACTGCCGCTGTGGATTCGGAGGCTGTGTTCCGCCAGCTCTTTGGCGCTTTTCCGGCCGAGCTGTTCAACGAGCCCATGCTGGCCTTCGAGTTTGTCCAGTTTTGCCGACTCAACGAGGCAGTGCTGAAGGACAGCGTCGCTCTCTGCAGACAGAGCTTTCCCAATCTCCTTAAGGTGACCGCACAAGCATTCTACTGTGTTGGACAATGGGAGGTGTATTGCATGTAATGGGTGATGAGCCAAATCCTGCGTTCCTGCCATTTTTTTCATTCAGTTCCTGGCATGGAACAGTCCAGCCCTCATAGCTGAGTTTGTGGAGCTGCTGCCCTCTCTGCTGGCACCCGAGACAGCTATTGAGTTACTCCACACGCTCCTGGATCTGCCCTGCCTGGCTGCTTCTCTGGAACTTCAGCAGAGGTAAAGTAAGCCGCTCTGGGTTGTAGCTTGAAAAAAAAAAAAAAAGATTGCTTCCAAAAAACACACTCCTGTCTTCCAACGCCTGGTGCAGGTCAGCTTCTTACCAGCCCTCAGAGCGTGTGCAGTGGGACCAGGGTGGCAAGTTGGCTGCCTGTCTGGAGGCCTTCCGCCAACCCTCCTACAGAGGCCTGTTTCTCTACATCCTCAGACCAGAGGCAGGGACAGGAGACACAATAGACAGGTGACATCCACTCAAGTGTACTGGCAATGCATTTAGTATTAAAAAAAAAAAAGATTATTATTATTATTATTATTATTATTATTATTAAACAAGCACTGATTCTCTGCGACTAAACAGTCTGTTCCATGTTAAAACGCAGCCTTTAATACACTGCTGCTCTGATCCTCAGGTTAAGCGCGCTCCACGAGATCCTGGCCCCTATGGGGGAGAGTCCACGCGTCTTACACTGCGCCCAGATTGTCCCTGTGCTTCTGCATGTTTACTTTAACAATGTCACACAGGTAACCCCTCTCCGTGAGCCGGATCATGTGAGCGTACTCCTGTTTACCTCATGTATGTAGGGTTTTGTTTTGTTTTTTTCCACGCAGCTTATAGGGGCCGTGCTGTGTATGTGTATTGCAGTGGGAGTAGGGGGGGATAGGGGGTGGGGATTTGTTTATAGGTACACAGTGATGGTTGTTGTAATGTTTTTGCTCCAGTTTGCTGATGGAAAGCTGCTGAACCAGCTGCTACTGGTTCTGTTGGAGAGAAGTGGCCTGTTGTACAACGTAAAAACCTTTCCCACAGAAGTACAAAGGTCAGTGAGTCACCTGAGTAACTGAGTAAGTTCAGGTTGAAAAATGGATTTCCTAAAATGGGTTTAGACATTAACAAGCTCACTAATGTCAATTTTGAACCTTCTGGCTGTCTTCTAACACTGTGGGCTATTTTCCAACTGTTGTTTGTTTGGTCAACTTTCGAAGGCATGTGATTAGTGCTATGTTTAGATGTATGGGGGAGGAAAATGGATTCTAACAGCAGGTGTGTTTCAGATGCAAATTAAATGACCCATTTTAAAATAGAAATCTTTTGCACTCAGCTTTCTTACTCAAGTGTTATTTGTTTTTTCCACTAACATTTTAGACTCACAACCTTCAGTTGAAACATGAGTGGATATGTCAGTGTTACATTTACAGCATTAAATGAACCCTTCAGTTGTTATAAATACAGATATTATAGTGTTTTATGTAAATTTACATGTAAATACTCATCTTTGTTCTGCCTCTCCCAAAAAAGTACAGGGTAGAGTTAGTCAGATAGCATCTACGCTGTGTTTGGTACAGATGAAGGTGTGTGACTGATTCTCTGGCTGTGTACTCTAGAGTGTTTAGTACTCACCTGCGGGCTTTGTGTAAGCTCCATCCGGCTCTCATTATTGATCAGCACAGAGAACTCCTGGACTTCACTGCCTCTACTGCCAACATCTACAGCAAAGAGGATTTCTACACACACATGGTGAACAGAATAAAAAAAAAATAACACAGACTTTTACATATATGCATTTTTACATGTATGATCAACATGACTGTTATAGTCTTATATTTTGTATTGCATGCTGCTATGTTGCCTTAGCCTTTGTGTGTGTGTGTGTGTGTGTGTGTGTGTGTGTGTGTACGTGCATAGGTATGGGTGATTGGAGAGTACCTGTCTGTCACGTATGATTCCCGCTGCACCGTGGAGCTGATCACCTCCTATTTCGAGAGCCTGGAGGCTGTGCTGTTTGAGGTCACCCAGGTGCGGAGGTCAGCCAGCCCCCCGTCTTACTCCCCACGGGTCATCACCGTGTTAATGACCACCCTGGCCAAACTGGCCTCGCGCAGTCAGGACCTCATCCCCAGGTTAGGGCTTCTCCTGGACATCTCCACCGATCCTGCTTACACGAGCCCCATATTCATCCGCGTTCTCTCTCTCTCTCTCTCTCTCTCTCTCTCTCTCTCTCTCGCTCTTTCCCTCAGAGCATCATTGTCCCTGTCTAAGCTGCGCTCGTTTTCCTGTAGCGAGGTGGTGGCGGCCAGCTACAGTGAGGACGACAGAGAGGAGCTTGTCACCAGGGCGCACGAGCTGATCAACCTGCTTAAACTGCCCAACGTGGCTCAGTTTGTCCTGGCCCCCTCGGCGCCCGGAGACAGCACGCGTTGGCACAGAGACACTAATACCTCACTGCCCCAAGGCATGAAGGCAATCAATGACCTGTTACACAAACAGTCCAGCTTCCTGCCTGCTTAATCAGAGCCTGACTTCACCTGTGTGTGTGTGTGTCTGCTTCAGAAACGTGCCTTAACTCTCACTAGTCTGTGATTCTGGGTAAATTAGAGAGAGTGTGTGGTTGCACGTGTGCATGCCTGTTTGGATGAGAGTATGAGAGAAAAGGAGAGAAAATAAAGGGAAGACTGAAAATAAGAAATACAGGACAGAGGTGGGTCCATGTTAAAGTCACTGTGCTGTCACTATGTTTGTGTGTGTGTGTGTGTGTGTGTGTGTGTGTTTGGCTGTGGTGGTGATAACAAAACCATGCTACAAAGACAGCCTCCCAGCAGACGGTTATCACAGTAATTTATTACAACAATCATTAAACAATGGTTATAAAGACTAAAATCTTCTCAGTCTTTAATTCAACTTTGTGATTAAACAAAATGATTCTCTTACCAGACATAATGTCAGTAAATGGTGTCTGGAAATGAATAAAAATGGAAGTGCATCTGCAGTGTACGAATCTCTCTGTTACAGTGCATTCACATCAGTCGATGTTTACAGCTGTTACAAAGAAAAATAATAAAGGGAATTTCTGAGTAAGAACCTCTATGACAATTTACAATATTTTATTGTACCCGTTGTTGTTACTGACCAGTGTCTCAACAATTTTTTTTTTTTTTTTGATGCATTCACATATTGTAGATTTTTAAACAGTACAATGGCTAATGAAACTATGGAACATACCATGGTAATGAAAATGAGAAACAATTTCATTAAAAATTATGTTGATCCTTACAGTACTATGAAACATATCAATCAGTAACTTGTGTTGTAATTGGAGTATAATTTTTAAAAGATTTGCTATTATAAGAGATATGATCAAAAAATGAGACTAGAAAAACAGTACAGAGTATAGTGGAACCTCAAGTTAAAATTAACGATAGTGTTATTGTTATAGAGGAATATCAAAGGAGCAAGTGTGGAATTGCAGCAAAATGAGGCATGACTGAACTCAGCAACAGTAAGCCTCAGAGTGGAATGACCTTGACCAAAGTCGAATGACCTTAAAAGAGTTGTTTTTGTTTTTTTTAATGCACCACACAGTTTGTAACTGACCACAGGAGCCTTGCTGATTGGCCACTCATTACATCATAAACATGAGGTGATTGTCTTCATAAACACACTGAAAACAGCATACAGAGAATTCATATGATTGCCACAGAACAACAAAGGCTACACAAGAGTGTTTGTAAAGCCTTACACAAACACTACACAGTAGTTGTCAGATTTAATAGGCTATCAGAAGATTGAGCCTCAAATACGTCACAGGATTGACATTTCTTCCCCCTCACACTCTTTCTTGTAATGTTTGCTGTTTGTCATATCTCCTGAAATGGTTTGGATTCCCTTTGTGTGTGATTGGCTAACACAACAGAATGACTTCTCATGTCTGCTGGATGCCAGGCTAGAGGATACATGGAAAAGAAGAAAGCCGAAATGTTCATATATGTAAAATACATAAAATATGATGAAGTGAATGGTCAACCCTTTTACCTGTCAGTCATTTGTGTTTTTTTTTTTTAATTACCGAGGGGAATTAAGTTCTCTTACTATTAAAGACGTAGAGGCTAATCTTCTGAGTATTTCTCCAGTTTCATTTAGCATGATGTGCTATTAAAACCTGATATGTAAGCCTGCAGGTGATGTAAGTGACTGAGGATAACAACTGAAACAACTACTTTAGAAAACTCCCAATTTTGCTTGTAAACACTGACTCATTCGAACATTGTTCATCTTTAGTAAAAAAATCTATTTTCTTTAAAGTGCTGCACTTCCAAAATCAAACTGCTAATCATAGCTCAACATTAAGAGTCTTACAGACTCATCTGCTCTATAAAAAAATTAAACTGAAGATTCAGTAACATAATATATCCTTCTTCTACTGATGTGGAAGATTTCAAAGGCAACTTGTGATCAGGCGCTAATGCTTGTATAAGTCTGCTGTTGGCTGTGAATGAGCAGCTCGTTGGAGATGGAGGTGTAATATCAGGACACCCTCCTGCTCCTGAAAGGCTGTCTGGCCATCCTCAGGTCCAGTTGTCAGTGGTGCTGTTGTAGGACTAGTCTCTCAGCAATGCATGTCACCTAGATGTTTTCATCTGATTGCCCTCTGTGGAGTAGAGATACCTCCAGATGGCGTAGTAGTGTATGCCCGCTCCAATGACAACAAACACATGCCAGATGGCGTGGGCAAAAGGGATGAGCCCGTCACTCTTGAAGAAGACCACGCCCAGGCAGTAGAAGATCCCGCCCACAGAAAGCTCTAACACGCCCTCCCGATCAGCCTGAAAAAAAGCAGATGCTCAGAACAAATTCTGCCCCCCCCCCCCCCCCCCCCCCCCCCCCCCCCCACCACCCAACCCCCCATCCTACTCCTGATGGCACCCAGTTTCCTTGCTTTAAATAACCGAGGGCTTGATGATCAGCCTTTGAACTGAATTAGGTGTCTTTTTTCAGTAGGAAATCTAAAATGTGTAGAGTTCCTTGGACCCCAGGAACAAAACTGGAGAACACTAGTTTAGAACAACCACAGAACCGCACTACTCTTGATCCATAAACTCGACAAAATAAATATGTTTTTTGACTAAAGGAAAATGTCTCTCCAAGCGTTAAAAATATAACAGCAGATACAACAGGGCTGAGGAACTTATGGTTTATGACACTGTTTTAGTATGTGATTAGTCCTTCTCTGAGGGTATCTCAAAAATCAATTCATCATTCTCACCATAGACAGAAGCACGAGGGCAGGTGCAGTCCCCATTGCTATATAGCAAAGCAGATCCACAATCTTATACCTAAGAAATAATGGAGACGCTTTTTATATTAATTATTTCAAATGAGCATCCTTTTTCTGTGCATTTTGGTCAGACCTTTTAAATTCAGTGTGCTATGTGCTACTAATCAGCTACTGATTAAACTCCAAAACATTCCTGATATAATACTTAAATCACAGATCCTGTGTTTTACACCAACTATAGTTTATAAAAATTCAAAAAAGTAAGACCATGTCAAATGAGAAAATGACTAATAACTGACACTTTATGAATATGATGAAGGCATTCAGCCTGAAAAAGAGAAAAAAATAAGGTACCAAAGAGACATAACCTCAAATATGGATGAAATGTTGTATGCAAGCAATTAGCTGATTGTTGCAACTATGTTTAAATGACTGACAGCAATGGAAAAACAAACAGTTATTACGTCTCAGACCTCTCATGAAAGAAGAACACATAGACGGAGCCTACACAGGCCATGAACCAAACCAACCAGCGCATATGGGACGCCCAGGGTCCTAACTCCCTCAGGTTCAACCTGCAGAAAACACAACCACACCAGTGTGATTACACTCTGTGCCAGTACAAAATACGCCTTTTAACAACAAACACACGACGTTAAAGATGAAAGAGCCGATCAAGTGTTTCAATATTTGACATTGTTTGACGACAAAGAGTTGACATTTTTACAGAGAAAGAGCATTCATTTACTCATTGCACAACACAAATGTTAACAAAATCTAAACAGTGATGACAGAAGACTAGTTCAAAACTGCTGAAATGAACTGTGTCGTACTCACCAAGGGGCATAGGAGGCAGCTATGAAGAAATAAATCACCATGCGATCACACATGTGGAAGCTCTGTTCAACCTTACTGTCGCAGAACACACACACACACACACACACACACACACAGACATACACACACACATGCACGCACGCACACACGGACAAAAAAAGATTTCAGTCACAGCATTCTCAACCAAAAAACAGTCTTTGACACAGCTGTGTCCTCAGAGGTCTATTCACTGAATTCATTAATATTCTTCGCTAGAACCTGTAACCCTACGTCCAAAACGTTCGTACAAAACAGCTCTTCAGTAACCTGACAGTGACAGCGCATACTGCTGTAGTGTACTGCACTGCATCAAGCCCCGGCCCATCGCACGCACTTATTTAAATGGATTATGATTTTGTGCCGTGGAATGCAGGCCCAGCCAGAGCTGCCATACACTTTTAACATGTGAGAGCATGAGTGCAATTTTACTGCTGGTCACATTCACAAACACAAGATACAAATGATCTTAAAAGAAGACTTCAGCAGACCTGTGTCAGGGACATGTCTGAGTGAAATCAACAAGAAATGACAAGTCTAAGTGAGTCACGTCATTTAAATACAGGACCAGCAAGCCTCTTCTGTGTGGCCATACGTGAAACACTCTGCTTTCTGACAGAGCCTTACAAATCAAGCCTTCAAAATCCCACACAAACTGTTTCTTAAATATGCTTCTTTTCCTTTATATTCATTTGTTTTGTGTTATTTTCTGGTTATATGACATGTGCACGGGCATATTTTAATGTATTTTCACACTATTGTGAGGTAAAGGAAATTGGGTAGGGTAGAGCAGCGGAAGATTAAAGTGGGTCAGTCATACTGATGATATTTTTTGTGTTTCACAGATGAGATACTGGTTTATACCTACATGTGGGTAGCCCAGTACCCACCATCTAGTCCCTTTGTAAACAGGTCACCTTATCAAAAATGACTTTTAAACCTTTTGAGTAAAAAAAAATAGATTTCAGCATCACATTGTTAGATTTCTTCACCATAAGTATTTTATGATTACTTAGTTGTACCTTTATGTCCCAAAATCTGGTTCTTAAGCCTTCTCCTGACTAAATATTTAGTTTACACTCTCTCCAAAATTCCCTGCTAAGGAGAATTAAGTAACAATAACAATGGGAACAATGCACTTCTCCACAACAGTGGAGTCAAAGCACCTCAAGAAAAGAGGATACTTTTATGAGCAATAGGGGAAGAGAGCTTTGTGCTGCTTTTACGTCAAAACAAAACATGCTATTCTTTGGGGGGGGGGGGGGGGGGGGGGGGCTACAGATGTGCAGTCTGTGTTGTTTCCACTCCTGGCAGATATGTGTCATCACTGACCTTGGCTTTTTATTACAATATAAATAATGTGTCTACAATATAAATAATGTGTCTTTCTTCAAAAAGAAGTCTCATGACCGTCTTCTGTTACTGGTAAACAGAGAGTGACTGAACGATCTGACAAACTGTAAGAAAACGTAATGTTGACGTTTACGTTTTCTCCATTTCCTGGAACAACACTGCACCTGGTGTTGCTCACTGAAAACTGAGTTCATCAATTTCAGCACCACAAAGAGATGAGCTGCTTTTACAGTCTAATCTAGGTTAAAACAATTCAAATCCTAATAAAAGAATAGATAAAAATAACCTCATTAATCCTGGGAATGTGTTTGTTTCATCACTAAAGGCAGTTTATAATAAACACATGAGCACTCATGCCTTCACACTTCACCCTGGGCTGAGGTATAGTGTACCAACTGTACGTGATGTTCATGACAGCAGATGGATTCCCACCCAGCGACTGGCCACGGATGTTTTTCCACCTAAATTCACTGAGTTACACAACTTGTAGTAATGTCTATCTGCACAGATCTTCTCTGCTAATCCCTGAGCAGTAAACCAAGTAATATCATATTTCTAAAAGGGCTACATAAAGTGGAACTTTCCAGAAAGTCTTTGTTTTGTTTTTTTCCCTCCTCTTCTCCTTTAAGAATACCCACCGGAGGTGACTTTTCTTCCAGGATACGGTATGAAAGACAGTGGACATGATGAAAAGGCCAGATAGCCCAGCGCCATACATCCACGCAGTGATGGTCTCCCATTGGTCATCAGAGAGGAAGTACAACAATGAACTACCAATGAGGCTGGGAATGATCCAGAGCTAGTTTAAAACAAATATGCAAGTGCGCACGCACACACACACACACACACACACACACACACACACACACACACACAACATTTGTCAGGCTGAAGTGAGACTGTCATCTTGTTATTTTTATGTTAACAGATGATAAAAGTCAATCATGTTCCCTCAACAGGAATACTGGGAAATTTAAGCATTGTTTATGGACTGCATAACTCATTTGCATCAGACCAGAACAAGGAAAGAGGTTTTCCCCAGGCAGAGCCTGCAGACACAAGCTTAAATTCTCAAGATCTTTGACTAACCCTTTATCACTCTGTCAGTTTAACATCCACCGCGTGAAAGTAACTGATTTTAACTGCCGCATTCAGTAAAACGTACAGTCACGCCACACTGTAAAGACGTGACTGTTATAACGCAAAGAGACACTGTTATCATCAAAAGTCAACAGTGTGAGTTTACCCAAGGCAAAGGTATCATGCTCTTACACTATCTCCAAATCAGTGAGAAGAGTTTGACTAAACGCAAACCAAATAAACGTAAGCCTCATCTGGGTACAAATCTTGCACAGTCTAAGCACTAATCTCGCACAGTTTGTGCACGGCTCTTGCACAGTTTGTGAGCTAGCAGGCTGAGTATTTAAAATAGAGGAGAAAAGAGGATTTGCTCTGTGTCCACCAGCCTCCCTTCTCTGAAACCGGGCGTGCCAGATGTGTCCCTGTGACAAACAGGGATTAGCTCAAGCAGGATGTTATCCAAACAGCATTGCTGCTGCAAGGCCACAAGAACATGTCCACACACACACACACAAAAAAAAGAGAGAATGTGATCAAAGACAGGGCATAGCTTTGATTCCGTAGCAAACTACCATACTGAACAGCTAAATGATTCACATAATGGTGACTTTAAAATAACAGGGCAATGTCAGAAGGCCTGGCAAAACGTTTGTGATGATTTCAAAGTTTGCAACAGATTGAACTGAATAAAACGTCGTACTGGTGCGGGTAAGTTTAACAGCCAGCTGTTAGATGGTGGAATATTTCACAGTTGCTTATATGTGTATCTGTATGTAACCCTATCTGTATATAACCACTAGAGAACTGGTGTTGCACACTTATTGACATCTCCGTAAGCTTCACGGCAGACGGCACGCAGTAAACAGGAGAACGTTTAAATAGAAACGGTTTTACAACGTCCCGTCATTGGGCTCTCCATTCCTTTACCTCAGGTAACTATTACCTGTCACAGTCAATTCTGCTTTATCCCACCTATCCAGTTTCTCATTTCCTCTATTTACTGTATACATGTGAATTTATGTCTTTGAAGTGTAAGTCAGGACAAGCTGTAGATTTCCAACAGGCCCTGAACTTCAGTAGATTACACACCAAGAGAAGGGTGAGTGAAGTGATAAGAGTGGAGTGAGAAGCCTACTTACTGCATGGGTTGCACAGTTAGCAGCATGCTCATATTCTGTTGGCTGGTATCTTTTGCTTGACGGGACCCTGTTGTTCATGAATCTAGAACCAAAAAAACAAATATATTTATTTGCATTGACCTTCTTTCGAACAAAAACATTAGGTCAAACCATGTGCTGCCTTGTCACTCTTATATGTTCAGTGACTCAGATATAGTGGTTGATGGTGTTGAAGGGTGTGTTTAGTTTTCAACTCATCAAACTAAATTTATGAACAATATGTTCTTCTTCTTCTTCTTTTTAAAGGCTTAAAGGGTTTTTTCTTTGTCCAGTGAATTTTCACCTTTGACGGCCACACATCCCAAACTATATGCAGCTGCAGGTTTGGATTTGATGCTATCTGACATGGTATGACCATACTGCGGTTGCCTTGCTGTTTTTGAACCTGCACAGGCAAGTTTTCTCTAACCTCACTGTGAACAAATCAAACTTCTCAATGTGGTAGTAACGATTAAATGTCTCATCTCATTTACTTATCTGAGAGCACTGGGAGACAGACAACGGCTTGAAACAGACTTCCACGTAAAGTTCATTTTTCTGTCTATGTTATTCCTCAGATGTGATTGTGGTCCATAATAATATAATTTGTGATGGGTTCAGAGCACAAGAGAATTTTCTTTTTGCTGCCAAGAACTGAAAATTCCATTGTAAGGCATCTAAAGAAAATGATTCTAATCCAGATCACGCTATTCGAGTTTTGCTGTGTTCTATGGTTGCTAAGCATTAACCAGAGTAGTAACCACATACCTAATCCAACATGGAATCTGAGACTCTTTATGTCACTCATATTAAGCTGCTGAGTGATGATGTCAGAGTATCCATGCCAACCAGGGGCTTGGGGATTTTCTTTCATTGCTTTCTGTGAAAAATGCTTTATCTGTGTAATGTAATTAATGGGCCTGAGTTGTAACAGTGGTACACACAAGGGAAAAGTAATTAAAAGTCATTACTAATAAGGGTACACAATTAACTTTTAAACTAATAAAATGATGCTGAAGTGATAAAACATATAGGCTCTCACAGGTATTTGACTGTCTTAATTTGTAGTAATGATGGCACCGCTCCTAGTTCTTTCTACTAAAGTTATTTTAATTAAAGTTAAATCTGGATCTCGTACCTCACCAAAAAAAAAAAAAGGATACATAAAGACTTAACATGTATCCAGTCAAAAATAAAATGCAAGTCCCTTTTAAATGTGTTTTTCATTTTGTTTACGAAAAACAAGTGCTGGAAACATGTGACTGAATGTGATAGGAATTTGGGTACATATCTGTGTGTATGATTGGAATGAGGGTGCATATCTTTTTTCAAATCTGAACGACCAAAAGTGATCATGGCAGCAATTTTTATGTGGTTTTTGAAAAGGCAATATCAATAAGTAGAACCAAACTGACAGAGGTGGTCCAGGTGTCTCACACGACTCAGTGAGCACAATCCTAAAAGGGTGCTCATGCAGAAACAAGCCTTTGAGTGGCGAGATATTTGGAGCATAATTTTCAGCTTTATCTTTCACGCCACTGACTTGTTTAAATGCTTTTACTCTTTTCCTGGGAAGATTCCCCTCAGATGACCAGACACAAACAGATTTTCTCTTCATTAACATGGATGAATTCATAAATAACTCTTTGGCCGTCTTCCAATGGCTAACGCCAAAGCCTGTCTGTTTTTGGCTTCAGCCTACAGGACGGAATTCACGCAATTATATTCAATCTGCAGTCTATGGGTTAAGGACAGAAACAGCACTGAGTGAAAGTGGAGCGAGATTTCCTCCATGTACAGTAAGTTATACTGTAATCATCCCAAGGGCAATGGGAGAAGCCTAAACAGGAATGGGCTGCTTTGTGTTGCTCTGCTTTCAGTATATAACTAAAGCTGAGTGGTTATGCACTTTCACTCCTAAGACAGATGAGTAAAATACATCTGAGTATCAAATGAAGACATAAACACAAGGAGTGCAAATAACCAAAAGAAGCCACACTCTCATCCATGCCCTGAGAGGTCTGATCAAAGGATTTACAGATTTCATGAATCTGAACACAGATCAAATCACGTTCTCTCTTTATAAAATCAAAACGGACGAAAACAATTCTTGAACCTACTACTTTGCAGTGACGCAGGAGGATCTATGTGTTTGTGCCTGAGAGGGCATCCATATTCATTGTTTGTAGGATTATGGTTGTCTTAATTTTAAGTTGAAGTTTTCTCTTTCAAAAACAGCTCAGTCAGTATACTGTGCACGTCAATGATAAATGCATTGCTCTAATCACATCTGACATCCTGAGGTCAGGACTTCCTTTCCAAAAGGATTAAAAAACAGACCCACTGAAAGATGTTCTCAAACACACACTCATTGAGACTCCCAAAATAATCACACAGCCTCAATTCATTCAGTTCTAAGCAACACAACAATGGAAATTTCCAGAGTACCTACTGCGTGTAACAACAGAGGTAAGGTAAAGAAATGTCATGGTAACGCTCAAGCAATTAATGAAATAAAAAAAAGAAAGAAAGAAAAAAGAAGCTCACTTCTCCATGGAAATTAAGAATTAGAGATTACATTTAGCTCATTTCAATTCCACTAAACAGCTTAATCACCTGAATAAATAGAACTTGTGAGGGGATTTACTTTTTTTTTTTACTACATTTCTATAAGTTTTTACTCCAGTTATACAAATTGGAATTTTTATCCCATAAACCGGTTTATACCTGGTGTCAGTCAAATCAAAGCCCTAACCCTAACTCTAACCCTAAATTATTAATACAAATTTGTTTCGTGTTAGTCGTATTTACTGAAGAAACACCTAAGAGCTCTATTATGATTTTTGTTTGGCTTACTGTGACCCTTCTTCATACATTTATAGTGAAAATGTTTTAGAACAAAACATTATGTAAAAAAAATGGAGCCAAGTTATTTAGGATCACTCATGTCCGGTTCAGTGCATCTGAGAGAGGGCCCAGAGAGATTACATCACAAGGCCTGTGCTGGGAATACTTTCACGTCCTCAGTCTATTGTCAGATGGGGAGGGAACACAATAAAGCCTAGTTTGTCTGAGAGGAAACATTGCTCCATCCTGTTCTTCTTCCTCTCTGACTGAAAGTCCTCACAACTTCTCTCATGTGTGTTTGTCTCAAGTTCAATTACACTTACAATATTTTTCACTCAAACATTTCTTAAAGTACAGGGCCTTTACAGTTCATTCTAACAGAATAATACAAGAACATGACTGAATGTATGTATGTTACTTTCATTTCTGCAGAACATTACATTAGGTAATTATATGAAGTTACTGTTTGCGAAACATTAAGAAGAAAATGCCATACATTAAGAGGATTGCTTAGTGCTAAGAGGATTGATCATTTTCACCCATTGAATTAACAGTGTAATGTCTGCAATGTTAAAGGTAATGCTAATGTTTACATTCATGTTATAAAGCACGGCTATGATTAGCACAAAGCAAATTTGACCTGATTTGAATTTACAGATATGTAGATATCCACTCAAATGTACTTTCAGAGGATAGTTTCCGAGGGAAAAAAATACTTTGAAGTAACACTTTCACTTTTAAAGTTTATGAAGGCTACAAAGATTCCATTTTCACCAATGTGAATAATCATTTTAAAAGATTTACACATAGCAAAATTGTTGAGTGTGAAATAACATCTTGCATCTTTTAAAAATCTGATGCATTATTTGCATAAATAAATAGTGTGTAAAGCACCTCAAAAATTTTTTAACCTTACGCAGGTTTATGTTTCTCCATAAAACAAAACACAAAGGCTGCTTTTCAGAGTGCGTATTAACCATTTTAATATAAAGAAATTTCTGTCTCATAAAAGAATGTCCCTTGTTCCCTCTCTCTCTCTCTCTCTGTGCGTGTGTGTGTGCGTGTGTGTTGCAGTGACAAAATTACATCTGATATTGATAATGATTTCAGGTGCTAGATGAATTCATCACTGCTTGGGGGATAAGAAATTTCATATGGTTTTTAGGACCAATTTGCTATTTTGTTTTATGTGTGCGCATACGATCAGATGTACCAGCTCAAAGATGGTCATTAAAAAGGGTTTCTTCAATAAAGGCAGAACTGTGTGTCTATAACTCACAGGTTTTTGATTTTATGCTTTTGCGTTTATTGTAAGTTGTACTGCGGTAACACGAAGACCAAGGCTACTGACAACAAGCCAAGTGGTTCACTGCTTTGAAAAAAAAGTTTGTGTTCAGCTGCCAAAACGATGTAGATTCAGTTAAACTCACAACACAGAACAGCAGCCATCTTTTTTTAAACTCAGGTGATGTAAACGACTATTGAAACCGGACAGATTTCAGGTACACATAGGCCTAATCAATACTTACTTTTATATGCATGTTACTTTTCCATATATCGATAGGTGGAGATTTTTATTTAATACTCTTATCAGATCGGTCAGTACAGTTGTTTGGAGCGATTTACCTTCCATACTTTGTCTTCTTAAAATCCATGCTGTACACATTCGAACATCTCAGCATCAAACGTGTTAACGTGCCAAAAGCAAAATAACTCCGGATGATCACAGTTATGTCCAAGCTTGCGCCAGATTAATGGAGCTGACACGCACATGAAGAAAGTTCCTCCATACAAAACTTCACGGACATGAAACGAGGGGATACGAGCAGTGCCAATAAATATGACAAAGGCTTAATGCAATATGGTAAACTCCGTTTCGTGACCCCTCCTAGGTATGCTTGACAGATAACGCTGTATTAAATCTCATCCCCGCCCCCTTGCTCCCCTAAGTAAACAGAGAAAGTCCTCAAAAAAAGAAAGCCGCGGAAGACAACCTAAATCGCAGAATGATGTTTCCACATCTTTGATAACAATTAGATAGTGATGCAAAAATAATGCAACATCTATCGTACTTTCGCATCACTTCCAGCATACTCGCACTTTTAGTAAATTGCTTTTAATCCTACAAATGAGAGAGAGAGAGAGAGAGAGAGAGAGAGAGAGAGAGAGAGAGATGTCTCTTTGAAGCTTGTGCGGGCATTTTGTTTATTTTTACTTTTAACTGTTTTCTTAAATGGAACTTTGAACTCTTAAATTGAATTAATCACACCATACAAAAAAAGCAAAACGATTTATAGAATATAGTCCTAGTTCCATTACTACCCTACATAGCTTTCAACAACAGCCCTCTACTGGCAACAGAAATTCTCTAGTGAAATGTAGTACTCGGTGTAAATTCCGAAAGAGCAATCAAATGAACTGAATAAAATCCTGATCGGGATCCAGCAGAACTTCAGAGTGGAGCACACACAAACACAGTGTTTCTGTGAAGAACTTGAGGGTCTCTAATTCTTGACCACTTGACAACATGTCTCTTCATCTCCTAGTTGCATTTATCATATAAAAATTATCTTAATGTCCAGCCGGCTGGCTGGCTGGCTCGGAGATACTGCAATCGGATTGAAATTATGGCGATGATACAAAATTCATGACGAGTTTTTTTTTTTTCTTTCTTTTTTTAATCTTCTGCAATATTTACTCGGATCAAATGAGTTGTGACTGCCAAACTGGAATGGAAATGGAAAAGGACTTGGAGGTATAGTGGTAAAATGAGACGTCAATCGGTAATCCTTTCCAACAGAATACACTAATGTCAGTTAGAACCTCTCACACCAGCTCTACAGCATGTACATGCGAAGCACAATATTCAGCAGTGAAAGACAGGACAATATGCAGTGCTACATGGTACCCAGACAAACGGGTTTTCTCCTTGATGGAGTAACATTTACATTCTTTTCGTTAAAAGGAAAATGTACATGACAAAATATTGTAAAAATACATTAACAAAATTAACTGACTTAAATCCTGATCAGGTGGTTAATTTTGTACGTTATTTGCTTTAACCTATTTTGATCTTATTTTGCTTCTCTGCATAGCACATCAGTCGGTTTATGCAACAAACCGCGGAAAGGAAACATAACGAAAACTGTGTGTTCTCCTTTAAAACGACTCTGGCTTCCAGCCCTCCCAATCTGCGCTTGCGCACGAGGAAAGCGCAACATTGGTGGGGAGAAAAACAACAACAATCGTTGGAATAAGGGTGGAACGATGGCTTCGTAAAGAAACTCTGTAGACACTGCGAAATCACCACCCGAACCTGACTGCATCTGTTTCTGTTTCAGCTTGACTTGTAGATGGTGCCGAGCCCATGAACTTGGCCAGTCAGAGCGGGGAGGCCGGCTGCAGCCAGCTCCTCTTCGCCAACTTTAATCAGGACAACACGTAAGGCAGAACAGGGCGAATGATTCACAGAATCGTTCTTCTGGGGGCCTAGTGTAGCAACCAAGCTACCTAATGTTAAGCTAAAGCTAGCTTGCTAACTGCCATTTAGCTCAACGAAGTTCTTTAAATTTCCCGTCACGCTTTAATGCACTGCTCTTCATTTGATGCTACTTTGGGTCATATTGTTAACATTAAATGTCTTTTTATTGTTTTCAATTTAAAGTTATTTTATTGAACCCTACAGTAGCCAGTTACCATAAAAGCTATACCATATGCTAGCTAGTTAGTTACCTGTAGCTGCACTGGCATATTATGGGTTGTCTCTAACTTCAGTCCGAATGCATCATACCATAATGTCAGTCATCATAATTCGTGTAAAAGGCATCTTGGACAGAAACAGATTTTATGTGCTGATGACGTGTAGAAACAAAAATGATTGAATTCCTCACCTCAACAGCTTGAGAAAGACATGACAGTTAGGTTACTCGTTCCCGTTATACGGTAATAAGCATACATGTGGCAGCTCACGTACTCCTACCTCTTTAGTTATGTAGCTGTCTTGAGTAAATTTGATGATAGAGCAGTGATCAATCAATTCACTTTACTAGATAGAGGGGTATATAAGAATGTCACAATGAAATCGTTAAGTGGATGTTATGTTCGCACATTGTCGTCAAATTAACTTTGAGCTCTTTGTTTTGATGTCATCCATGCTAACGTTAGGTAGCTAATGTTAGCAAGTAAGGGCTATCATCGTGTCTTCAAAGTCGATCATTTTAATTTAAAACGAGTTTCAGATAGGCCTCTATGTCAGGATTACTTTCATGTCCTAGCATGTCAGTGTATCCCCCAACTAATCAAATTTCAGAAAAGCTATACTGAAAGCCGCTTGTTCATCCACCTTTTTAAAAAACATACGTCATGCTTAACTCGGATTGCAAAATATCCCCTTCTACACTACGCCACTGTCAGCAGTCCTGTGAAAGAGACCATGCCCTGGATTTGTAATTCTTGCATGATTAAAGTAGTTGATTGCAACATCTCTGTGTCTCCTTAGGTCCTTAGCTGTTGGCACTAAATCCGGATACAAGTTTTTCTCTTTGTCCTCAGTCGATAAATTGGAACAGATTTATGAATGTAGTAAGTATCCCTCTCTTCTACATGACTTTTGTTCTTGTTGATGTGTTGCCTTGTTAAAAGATTAGGCTAAATATTAGTAATATAGTAATAAAGTTGGTATGAATGATGTTGGATTGAATAGGAAGAAATGTTGCTTGTAATTTCAGTTAGACTTCTGGCCTATCTTGATATTAGCTTTTGCATATACATGTCTGTGTACATACACGTATATAAACCCTTTCTAAAACACGTTCTGAAGTGAATTATCAGTATAAAATGTTAGAACGGTATACTGCCAAATCATAATTCCCCAGACTAATTGATCTGTTGTTTTGCTTTTTTTTTTTTTTAATCTCAGCTGACACTGAAGATGTGTGCATCGTGGAAAGGCTGTTCTCAAGTAGCCTTGTTGCTATTGTTAGCCTGAAGGCACCTAGGAAGCTGAAAGTGTGTCACTTCAAGAAAGGGACGGAAATCTGTAACTACAGCTATTCTAACACTATTCTTGCTGTGAAACTAAACAGACAGGTAAATTAAGACTGTATGCTTGTGTGTGATGCATACATAATTATACGGTAAATGTAAGCCTTTTTTTTTCCCTGAAAAGGCATGACATGTCTTTGATTATTCTAACCAACACACTACCTCTATTAATGTGTCCTTATCTGCTGTATTGTTACAACTTTGCTTTGTATTGTAACTTAACTGTACATAAGGACCTGA
This sequence comes from Chanos chanos, assembly GCF_902362185.1. Taxonomy (NCBI): domain Eukaryota; kingdom Metazoa; phylum Chordata; class Actinopteri; order Gonorynchiformes; family Chanidae; genus Chanos; species Chanos chanos. The sequence continues at coordinate 19,767,410 of NC_044507.1, forward strand.
AAACTCAATGCCATTTTAACAACACTGTCAATGACTTGTTACACACTATAATACATTTGCATGTACTTAATCTAGATATTTTATTTAAATGTTGCAGCCCAAGAGCTTTTAGTTGCTTCATCAGTGAATTTCAGTCAGTTTATTAGGGGAATTCAAAGGAGTCCTCACACCGTTTCAGTTCCTATTGTATTTTTTTTTTTTAGTTTTCCTTCTTACCAAAATTTGTGGTGTGATTTGATTCATGGCTTTCCTGCATCTTAGAATGCCTTTATGATAATTGTCTATGTTCACTGAATTCTAAAAACTGTCTTTTTTAATCTGTGGCATGAACTTGTGGTATTGTCTTATGTCATTTGTTTTGTAGAGGTTGATAGTATGTCTGGAAGAATCACTGTATATCCACAACATCAGAGATATGAAAGTACTACATACGATTCGGGAGACGCCTCCAAACCCATCAGGTACGCATGGGGAAATGTGCACAACTTGATGTTAGTCACCTTCATAGTCAGCGCTTTCTTGTGGCCTTGTTTTTAGATAGGCAAAATATGGTTTCTTCTGCACTTCACAGTGTTTTGTTTCGCTGCTGTTTACAGAAGTGAAAGTTTCGGGGGAGTGTACAGTTGTTCTGAGTGGTGTTTTGATTGCTTCATCGGTGAAGGTTGAATTTGATCCCTCTCCTTTTTTTTTTTTCTTTCCCTCCAACACAGGGTTGTGTGCGCTTTCAATCAGTAATGACAACTGCTATTTAGCTTACCCTGGCAGTGCTACAATAGGAGAGGTACAAGTTTTTGACACCGTTAACTTGGTAGGTCTCATTTCCATCATATTTTGACAAGTAACTGTGGTTCTCAAACAGTAATGCGGTGAATGAAATAAAGAATCATGATTATTTTTGTCTCTGCAGCGGGCTGCTAACATGATCCCTGCTCATGACAGCCCTTTGGCTGCCCTAGCATTTGATGCCAGTGGAATCAGACTGGCCACAGCTTCAGAGAAGGTAAGGTTTTTTTTCTTTTTCTTTCAGTACCCAGAACAGAGACACAGAAATCAGTCTGTACACTGAAAGTTCAGAGCCCTCTTTTGTTGTTGTATTTGTGACGTATTTCATTCAGCTGCTCAGTTTGACTTTGTTTCCCTTTTTTTTTCAGGGTACCGTTATCCGTGTGTTCTCCATTCCAGAAGGTCAGAAACTCTTTGAGTTCAGAAGAGGAGTGAAGAGGTCAGTGCCATTGTGTGGAAATGTTCAACAGTCATTTGCAATGTAAAAAATAAAACTGAAACCTAAAGAGTAATCTGCTATTCTTTCGCAGATGCGTCAGCATTTGCTCCTTAGCCTTCAGTATGGAGGGACTCTATCTCTCTGCTTCTAGCAACACAGAGACAGTGCATATTTTTAAGCTGGAGACACAGAGAGAAAAGTAAGTGTGTTATTCGTGGCTATCAGTCAGATACAATATTGTATTAAAAGTATCTTTCAGTTTTTTTTTTAATCTGGTCTTTTTGGTACGTTGGTCTGTGTCTTCTTTCTTTTGCCTGTTTTTTTTTGTTTCTTTTTTTCAGTCGTTTATTTTACGTTTCCTTTTTAAAAGTGTTAACACGCGGTTGTTCTCCACTGCAGGCCACAGGAGGAGCCGACCACTTGGACGGGATACTTTGGGAAGGTGCTCATGGCCTCCACTACGTACCTGCCTGCACAGGTCACTGAGATGTTCACTCAAGGACGGGCCTTTGCCACTGTTCGATTGCCATTTTCGGGTCACAAGAATATCTGCGCGCTTGCCATGTAAGTCGTGAAGTTTTGATCACTTGTGATCAGTCGTTTTTGAATTCCAAATGATTGATTGACTGCACAGGTGTGAAGCATACGTCAGTTTTGTTATGGTCTGAAGTTGGATGTCATGACTTGCTGTGATTTCCTTTCGTAACTGTAGAATCCAGAAGATTCCACGCCTTCTGGTAGCGGCAGCGGATGGTTACCTTTACCTGTACAATCTCGATCCTCAGGAGGGTGGAGAGTGCACACTAATGAAGCAGCACAAGTAAGACTGGGCCATCAGTGGAGCTGTGTGTGTGTGTGTGTGTGTGTGTGTGTAGAGAAACCCTCCTGCATAGTAAGGTCAAGGGCAGAATCAAAACAACAGCATAATGAGATTTGAAGAATGACAAAACAATCTTAATTAACCTTTGTTGGAGTTCATTTTACACATGATCGAATAAACAAGGACGTCAACCATAAAAAAAAACAGAGAGAGCAGAGAATATTTAGAGGACAAAAGGTATAAAGACCGCACGGTAATGGTGTATGCCTGGACAGTGTCCGTGAATGGCCTGTCAGTTAACGCAGAGTGACCCAAGCAGGTTTAATGGAATAGAATCAGCGCTGTTCCATCATTCTTGAAACATTTCTATAGTAAACAAAGCAGCTGATGCACTTTTGAGTAACTTGTACTGCGCAATTAGTCGTTCATTAATCACAATCATGGTTTTGGCCTTTGCAATGAACTAGTCACAAAAGGCCATGTTTCATTAATCAGTTTAGTAATAGGCTCTTGCTGTCCAGCAGTACTTGTGTACACATGTGTGCTGTGTAAATGCCCATAAATCTCTGTTGAATAGGCTGTAATGGTGCAAACCAGTGGTCATTGTTTTAAATAGTGTGTGTTTGGAGTGGTCTGACTAATCAGGTAGTCACATAATCTGCTGAATCACAGACTTTCCCGTCAACGCAGTCCAAGCCGTCAGCTGACCGGGTGCAGCCGAAAACTCCGTTCCTCTCTCCAAATATAGTGAAGGTTTTGCTATCTGACTTGAATTTAAAAAAAAAAAAGAAACTCAAAATAAATGAGCTCTCCTGATATCATGGAAGAATTTAAAAACCCAACAAACCAAACATCTTGGGCTAAACTTTGGTTTCAGAGGGCGCACTATTGAGGTGCTATGATGTGAAAAAAGGAAACCTCAGTTAGCTGCCCTGTAAAGTACTGTCACACACAAAAGCATTGAGTCATTGGAAAACCCGTCAAAAGGACTTTGAGAAGGGTTTGAATGGCAAGATGACTGTATCAAGTTTCCCATCTGTTCATTTCAGTCTGACTGCGCAGTGACACACTTTTGGAATACAGTTTTCAGTTCTGTTTTCCATTATGTAGATTGAGCCAACAGATTTTGAATGAAATATACAGGCTCTTTTAAAAGCACTTAATAATCACAGTTATAGTATCAGTCAGCATAACGACCAGTTTGTCTTCATAATCATGCAGTCATAACCATTAGTCTCCCGTGGCAGTTTACGGCCTAAAATGACTCTGAGGCCTCTGTATGTCTCCACCACCTCTACCATTTATAGTCAGTGGGTAACGGCAAGGCCTTAATCTAGTGTCAACAATCATTTCATTATATAGGAAATTAAATTTTGCATTTAATATCTGTGAGTTTTGTGCACCCCATTTGAGCAAGAGTTTAATATCACGTCTGTTGTTGGATTCGTCAACAATTTATTGGGCAGACTTTTATTAGACGTTGTCCACAAGTTTTTTTTTGTTTTTTTTTTTTATCAAACACCAGCTGTGCAGATGGCTAGATCCCCATCATCCCTGTACAGAATATGCAGTTATGGAGAAGGCACAGGACCATATCTCACCCCAGCTTTGATGTAATTAATAGAAGATTGCATCAATAAAAAGAACAGCCGGGAGAAAGCAATAATTGTCTACATTTTGTTTACAAAAGTGTGCAGGTGTTTTTCAAGTCCGCTCCTTGGGTCTCAACAGACAATTCACTTTTGAATTCCGCTTCCAATGTATTTGTATAGCACATTTTACAATTAAATTGTCTCAAAGCAACTTTACAGAGATCAGTGCCGAAACCCTCAGTGAGCAGGTCCAAGGCGACAGTGGCAAGGAAAAAGATCTTAAATCTTAAACTTAAGCGAATAGGAGGAAGAAACCTTGGGCGGAACCAAGACCCAACAGAGCCCAGCAAGCCCATCCTGCTATGAGCAGCTCCATGAGTTACGATATTCACAGTATAAAGGAAGAGGGGATGTTTTTAATGTAGTCCTCAGCTAACACTCCCCTTTGAGCTAATTTAGACAATTTGATTGGCATTTAAGTCATACCAGCTGTGTCAGTGGTGGTTTAGAGCAAGGAATTTCTGTCCAGTGGGTCCCCTGGGTTGGACTTAAAAATCACTGATCTACCACGCAGGTGTTCACAAGCTTGGCTGGGATTTGTTCTAACTGTTTTTACCACCATGCGTTTTTGAACGTGCACTGTGACAGCCACCTCAAGCTCGCTGGACGTAGAATAATTCAATGAACCAATCAATGTCCTACCAGGTTGGATGGAAGTGCCGAGCCGGCGAATGAAATCTTAGAGCAGACAACACACGACCGCCCACTGGTGGCACAGACGTACAGCGCGGCCGTGACCAAAGGTGAGAGCTCTAAAGCCATGGATGAATTAACAAGATACCACACTTACTAAGGCTGGAGCCCAGCTGCTCAAACACTCGATGCTTTGTCTCCCACCAAGTTTAAACGCTGGACACTGTCCACACTCTTCTAGGCTACTCTGAGGACCAGGGAGCCGTCGGAGGTGCCGGCATGGAGGAAGACATGAACGCCCTGCATCTCGATGAAGAGAACGAACAGCCTCCTCTGATCCTGGAGACGGACTGAAGGCGACACCTGTCACACCCCGGGGGCGGGAGATGGAAGACTGAGTGACTTTGTTTAAAGGGGGTCCTTCCTCTGGTGCTGCTATGAATCTGTGACTTGGTGGAGAAGGGATTAAAAAGAGAGGGCATTTTAAAGCAAGCCTAGCAGTAGCCTCATTCTGTCTGTTGTTATGTGTAGATGTCGTCTTCTTTTTTTCTTCCCCCTCACTTGTGGCTTTTTTTTTTTCTTTCTTTTTTTTTTTAAAGGAAAAAAAAAAAAACCCTGGCAAATCTTTACAGGCCAGAATTGACCTTTAATCGTTACTAAAAATGAGAAAACCAAGCTGCAGGTGTCGCGTCTCTTAGCTTTGCATGTACATGTGCCAAGTGTAGGATTGCTATAAAAACATTTGCTCTCACATTGATGGATCTAATGTGTATGGTGGACAGTTTGTTTTTTTTTTTTTCCTCTTGAGCCTTGACAGAAGCTTAATGTGTTTTTTTTGTTTGTTTGTTTTGTTGTTTATTTCTTTGTTTGTTTTTATTCAATCAGAAGGTAATTGGCTCTTTTCGCCTGGCACTCGGCTGTATATTGTACAGTGGCCCGTCATTATTTCCGAGAAATGTTTAGCTGTGGAAGTGCTTTTATGTCATCTACATCTGTAGCGCTGTTCTTTCGCACTGAGGTGTAAATATTGTCCTCTGTTAGCACTGTACGTGACAGAAACTCATGTTGCTATGGAACAGTCGCTGCCTGGTTACAAGCATGTTATGGGCCGGTACCGACGGCCTTAAACAGTATTCAACGCATTTTCCCTAACAACGATTATCAGCGAGATCTATAGCAGATGCTTTTGTTTTTCTTTAGGGGCAAAGGCTGCACACTAATATCTGTAAAGATATTCTGAAATGTCTGACTACCCTTGTCATCATTTTGGGCTGTTCATATGAGAAATCTGACGATGAACATGAGAGAAAAAAAAAAAAAAAAGACAAGTTTTGACATCTTGGTTTTGATCACCCCGTTGTCTTCCCATGACCTGAACCCCTGTTTCCTTCAGGAATTTTAACACTTTACGTGAAGAAATGACTTTGTGAAATTGATAACCTCAGTTAGCTAAAAGTGGCTCTTTAATGAAGGGGGTAAATGCATTAATTTCCAGTAGGAGCTGGTACTCAAGCACTGCAGATGTGTTGCCTGTATTGGGCAACTGCCGTTTTGTTCTTTGATAAAGCTTTATTTTATACTTAATATAAAATAAACGTATTGTGTTCGACTAATGCCCTTGCATTTCACTCACACACACACACACACACACACACACGTTTGAGGTGAGCTCCATCTGGAGGTCACCAGCTCTACTGTACATGTTGAATGTTTTAAAAAAAGGTCCAGGTTTCATTGGAACTGAAAAGTAAGACAACTGAAGTAAAGCAGTTAGGCAGTAGCTTGATTACTTGGATTTGTCCATCTGTTTGCTTTTCTGCCCCTGGATGGTGATTCGCATAAATTTTCCAACACAAGCTAGATGTTGTGAGCTAATGTTTTTTTTGGGGTATGTTCCCACAGGCATCTGAGAGAACTGTCACGTGTTCATCAGACAGGACCCTGGACTTGGTCACATGGTCTGCACACTGTGCCAGACCAGTTTAAATTGGGTGATGAAGCCTTTAGAATCATAAAATTATTGTGAAGTGTTAAGATGACGTTAGCAATGAAGAATGTGATTACCAGAGGGTTCCATAGACTTTCTGTTGTCCAATGCCTCCAGTTTAGCACAAAAATTAATGAAATATGTGTATCAACTCACATTTCCGGCGATCAGAGACCAGGGTCTAAATCAGTGCACTCTGACAAACTTTAAGAACATGTTTATGTATGAATATCTTAAACATGTCCTTATGGTACCTACCAAAACAAACATCAGTTTGATATTTAGATTTGCCTTTTTTTCCCCTCGTCAGCCAATGAACTCTAATGCCCCCCATGGCCACTTTAATCTGTTTTCTAATGATTTTTGTATAAAATGTGAATTGTTCCATATAAAGTTCAAATAAATCCTCTTATTACCCAAGTCTGTATGAAACAGTTACAATTTCTTTTATCTGTTTACATTATTTAAGTATAAAAAAAACTGTTTTTGTTTTTTTGTTTTGTTATTTTGTTTTTTGAGATTTTACCAGACTTTTGGGACAGTTTTATTTTTTCTGTGCTTTCTGTTCAGGCACTTTATCTACAGTTAAAAAAAGAGAAAAAAGGGAGAGAAAAATTAAAGGACAAAGTAAGAGTGTTGCAGAAATCATGGCTGCTTCATGTAAATGCAGAATTTATTTAGAATCAAAACAATAACGTTGTACCAAAGGTATAAAAAGCATTCTATGACCAGCATAAAAGATATCCTACAGTATCAAAGATAAGCTTTTTCTTTTTCCATATTTAGCTTTACGTAGATATCAGCACAAATGCTTCATGAGGTTTCATGGCGTCAGTATAATGGTTGCAATGTTTCAGTTGTTACACATATATTTGAATTTTATTTTAGTACTATTTGAAGCAAGGCAGGCAGGGCAGGGTTTTGGAAGTACATCATGAAGTCTGGTGTCAGATGATCTTCAGGTCCTTCATAGCAGATTCAAGTGTCTGAGGTGGACGAGGGAGAAAAAAACAGTTTTAGACAGATGCTTTACATAAACTACTGGAGCATGATCCTAAGCACAGGACACACTGGAGAATACAAGGTTTTACCTTCACATCCCATACGACCATGCCTCCATCCATACCAGTGGTGCAGAATTTGGTGCACTTGGCTTTTCCACCTTCCAGTATTGTGATTTGGCTTGAATCAATAGCACAATGTGGTTAGTGTGAGTATTAGCATCATTGCTAATGAACAGAAAAACAACTCGACATGGAGAATTAAACCAAAACTAACTTGGGCATATGTGATCTGTGCAGTAATCGGTTAATATACTGAATGCATCGTCAGTCATTTCAGCTGATTAAAGCTAGAGGTTGACTCTGAAAGCCCATGTGTCTGTGCTATTGCGCGTACGCTTAGATTTGTTACGCTAACATCAGAGTGAAGGAGCCGAGCTAACCTGATGCTATTTTTGTGCAGGGATTCCAGCACGGCCTCCTTGCTCTCGGAGGCCTTCTTATCCAGGTTCTGGAAGCGCTCTCTGGCTGTCATCCCCTTCTGAGCGCTTTGTTTTGGCACATCAAGTTTCCCCCCAAAAGTCAGAGCCCCCTTGTCCCCGTTGTAGACAAACAGTGCCGGGTAGCAGTCGTGTCCCTGGGACAAATCAGACTCATTCAGTATATCTGTGACACAATGATGACAACTCACACTGGCTCCCCCCGAAAAAAATTTTTGGTCAGGTGCTAAAGCAGTTAATGGAGGTGAATGGTGCTTACCGCCGCCACCAAGCTATTCTCTGTGATGAAGGTCACGCAGAGCAGGGGCAGGGTCTCGGAGGTCAAGCTGGTGATCCTTGTCGAGCACAGGTGAAAAATACAAAACAAAAACAGTGTCATGCAAGTTGAACGTCTGATTTAATGTCCCCTAGACGTTACAGGGCGTGGGGGTGGAGAGACTCACGTGGCACTCTTGCCTCCCTCTGCCACGGCCACGGTGCTGTCGTGGCTGGCCCAGGCCACACGGTTGCCACTGTCCGAGAAGCACACTCCGTGGACCCAGCCAGCCGTGCCACTTGATTCAAACATCACCTCTCCAAAGGGCATCTTAGAACCCCAGGGCGTAGGGGCGGGCTTCTCCTCCACCTCCTTGATGTAAGCCGAGAAGATCCTGAAAAGAAAGAGGTTTTTCTATTATTATTTGTATTAATCCATACATCATTACTTAGAATTTTTTTTTTTTTTTTTTTTTGCTAACATTGTTTTTCTGACAACACATGTTCCAGAAATGAAATATTGACTCAAAGGGTCATACCTGCATTTGAAGTCACATGACCCAGCTGCCAGCAGGACGTTGTTAGGGTGCCAGTCCAAGCAGAGAATGGTGGAACGAATAGGCTTTTTAATGTGCTTGCAAACCCACCTAGAATAACAAAGGCCAGCTATTCAATCATAATTTCACTACAAACATATAATCATCCAAATATAGCACTGATACAGCTTCACAAAGGAAAAATATCAGTCCTGTTCTTCAGAGTCGCAGACGATGTGGCACTAATCTAGCCCAGTGGGAAGATTCATTTTGTCGAAAACTGGAGTAAATTGCTACAGTTATTTATTATTTGCATAATACTACATTATGCCATACTATGTATTAAATTCTGTCTTTCTCAACAAAGCTGTTATTCAAAAAGTGATGCATGACAATAACCTTGATTAAATTCCCAATAACTTACGTTTTGCATTGCTTATGTTGAATAGATCCAAACTTATACTACAGAGGACAGAACATTCTGAATAAAAAGTGGATTTGCTAAATTCTATAGCGACTTCTTAAGGTATTTTATTTCTAATCAATGAGCTAATAGCATATCAAATTATAGTCAACATGAAGACTGTGGTGAATTTCAGCCATTCATACAATCATGGTCATTTTCAAATGACCCCATTGTGTTGTGTACATCTGAGTAACTTTAATATGAATTATGAATGAGGATTTAATCTGAGGTATTAAAAAAGCCAGAGGGCCCATCTGCCTTTTGAGCAGATTAAGAATGTTAACCCTGCTCGGACAGATGACAACCAGTGGATGTTTACCAAGGCTATCTCACCAGTCATTCTCCTGCTCAAAGTAACACACGGAGATGAGCCGTGAGCCACTGCCCACCGCAAACTTGTTCTCTTTGGGAGACCACTTCACACAGCGAGCAGCGCGGTTGATCCTCAGGATGACGAGGGTGGGTTTCCACACGTCTCCCTTCAGGCTCCAGACGTAAGCGTTACGGTCGGTACCACAGGTGACGATGCGGTTGCTCTCAGGGGCCCAGTCGATGCCTGCGGACCAAAGGAGACACCATTATGAGGAAGCACTCTTAAACCTCACAGCTGTCTCCTCTGGTACCCTACCAAAGCTGCAGTGGCTTCATCTGCAATACTTACATGACCAGTTGGTACAAACCCTGATAATGAGTGCTTTGCACTGTACATAACTTTTTATAATGTATTGTAGTAGTGCTGACTGCAGTGTATATGTAAATGTGCATATACCTGTGTAAGAGATGATGGTCACACATGGTAATGTATGACCCGGTCCTCACCTGTCACTTGTCCATTATGCTCCTTCAGAACATGAATTTTGGTCCAGCCAGAACCCTCCTTTTTATAGATGTGCACATCATGGTTGTTTGGACACAGAGCGATTTCTGTTGGGAATATAAGATGTCTTATTCAGTTGTTGAGTTGTATTTAAACCCTATCAGTATGAAGTCCTAAATGGGCTTAAAACTTTCATAAAGTCTAAGACTACATAAAATCCGTTGACAAGTGTAGCTTCAGCTGATGTTCTATCAGATGCATTTATTTTAATCTTTGCTTAGTGAGAAAGGGTGGTATTGTTTCAGTTTGGCTTCAGAGGCTGGGCTGTGTAACGTGACGGCCATGCTTAGCAGTCACATTTTTTTGCTTTTGCGCTGTGGTCTGCTTAAGACACTCGACATCAGCAACACAGCACCATTCATGGTAAAACAGGAAGTCTGGGCAGAATTAGTCATTACTGGTTCTCTCATCAGCCCGGAAAAAAAAAAAGAGAAAACAAGCAGGACGACAAAACATAAAATCACAGCCCTTTACCACTTCTCTTCAGCTGTCCATCTCATTTTAAACACAGCCATACCCCCCACCCCCGCCCCTACCCCTACCCCTACCCCTACCCCTCTCCCCCCCAGTAAATGGAAACAAAGGGGCGTCTGTTTCTGACTTCGTTTTATGTCATCGATGGTAGCTGTACTGAGTTTAGGAAGAGCACGGCTTTCGGCATGGAGAGATGTTTCAGACAGTACGGGGAAAGATGCTGGCAGATGAGTCTGTTTGTGCGTTGGCTGTTTATATCTGGACAAACAGTGCATAATATTCAGTGTGTGCATTTCCGCTCGTTGCCGAGAGAGCTCAACTCAAAAGTGACTGACAGGTTCTCAGGGAGCAAACGGTGAAAACGGCAGATAATGCAGCTATATAGAGGATGATAAAAGATTATGTGTTGTGGCACCATTAACGTGACCTTGACTTAGGCCCTCTAAGTTTCCCTCGATAAATGCTCTCTTTACACAAACAGGGCTTTATAATCTCAATGTGTTGTTCTTTCCAGAAAGCATTTCATATTCTGGATGTAGTGGTTAAATTCAGACCAACAGCCATGTTACAAGGCATGGAAAATGCATGAAAAAAAAGTCTATCAAAATGTTTTTAAAAAAAAAATCATCTGTGGTATTTTTGGTTCCAAAAACAAGCAACTATCACATGGCCCAAAAAAAAAAAATGTTCGGTGTCCTAGAAACAGGACTCCAGGCCAAGCAAATGAAATCTGGGAAAAGTCATTGAAAACTGACAGCTTGTTTTTTTTTTTTCTCTTGAGTCCAGAGGAAATACCTTCAGCTACCTGGCTCTTGGCCAAAAGCTATATTAAACATCCAAACTTTACAACTGATACAAACGGCTGGAAGGCAGATGTAGCAGAGTGACTACTTTATCCTTTACTGTTTCAACAAATCAAACAGGACTACACAAGAATTTCTCGTCTTGTTGAGACCAAAACTATGAGTACCACCAGGGGACAAAGCTCTTCGCAGAAAGTCAAGAGATGCTCTACATTACAGCAAACTGCAGAATTGCAGAACTCACGAGTGCGGTCCTTGTTCCAGGCGTGGCAGCTGATTGGTTCCAGTAAAAAGCTGTGATAAGCCATGAGTGCAAACTCTGCAAAATTCAATTGAATGAACTGATGAAGAAAGAATTTTTGTGTGTATATGCATCCATACAAAGAGCATCAATACATCCTGTGATGCAATTTTCTCTATTTTAAAAACAAAACAAGAAAGAAACTAATAGGCTGAGTAAGAAATGAGAACATGAGGCTGCTTACTGCTCTTTTACTTCCGCAAAAAAAGGAGAAGCTTCTGAAGTTCCTTATCTAATGTCAGTGTTTCCACATCCCATAATCGTTTGTTAAAAAAACAAATGAATTACAATAAAATCTCTTATTTCAGGCAGCGTCTTACAATTATCTTCTCGAGTCTCATCTCACCTTTCAGTCACATTTTTATATATTCTACCGCTCCTATAGTAAATCAAAAGCAGACCATGGTGGAACGTGACACAGGGCTAGACTAACTCTGACCACTGCAGTTTTCACACATAAAATACCATCTTATTTATGTATTTCATTTCAAATATGAGGAAGGCCTTTTTAAGCTCACTCCTTTTTAACCACTGAAATTGCTCTTTCAGACTGCATCTATGATGAGTCTTTTCTGTTAAAAAAATAAATAAATTTGAAATTGTGTTGTTAAACATGTAATAACTAGCTGCTTTTGTAGCGTTCCAGTAAGATACTACAATCTAGAACATGTTACTAGTGTGGCTGCAGACATTCCTCCATCCAGAGAGAGGAATTTGCCCCCATACTGAAACGTCTTTCCAACTTCAAATAAACAAAAAACATATGTTATTCTACTTACCCTAGAAACCGTTACAAAGGGGAAAAAAAAGACCCAGGAGCTTTTGGATGGAGGAGACAAGATAAGAAACAGAAGCCCAAGTTCGTGGACTCTGAGCAGTCAACACAAACGCTGGCTTGACTCTGAATGAACTATAGTATTTCCTAGGACGTTTTTCTCTCTCTCTTTCTCTCTCTCTCTCTCTCTCAAAAAAAAATGTTCTACTTCCCCCTTCCTGTTACAGACACATAACCACTTCCTTGTGTGGGCGGCTGTCTGCTGGGTGAGGAGGGCCTAGAGTTAAACTCCCCTTAACATCCTGTTCAGAGTCGTGTACAACATAAGCTCCTCTTCAAATTCTACCTCTAAACCTCTATGGCTAGACAGTTCTGCCATACAGTTAGCAGAATAATAACTTATGCAAAACAACAAAGGCAATTCTCACATAGGATGGTTTTGCAGTCCTCTCTGCTCATTGATAATAATAAAATCAGGAAAGACAGATCCCATACAGCCAGTATCCTAAGCTGACCATAACACATACGCTTTCATTCATTTTTCATAGTTAAAACCAATCTATGGTTTCTGCACTAAAGTGTAACTTTCTTTTCGAAAGCGTGTCAAGCACTACCGGACAGATTCAGATATAAAAAGCTCTATAAACATTCAGACAAAATGAGACCAGATCACAGACAGAAATGTTGTGTAGTATACTTCATTTATTTCTAGCAGACCATTTACATAAAATTCTCCTTTTAATTTAACTCCTCCCTAGTTCCCCTGGAGAACCAGAGCATCACGATCAGACGTCACACCGCTGGGGTACCAGCTTTGGCATAGAATTAAAAAAAAAAAAAAAAAGGGAAAAACAAACAAACAAACAAAAAAAAAACAAACAGAAACCCAAAGATCCTAAACCCTTTTTCCATTAGTGTTTTTTTTTTCTTTCCATTTTTAAGAGAGTGTCACATGTCAGTTCACACCATTGCTCAGTGCTTTTTTTGTTGTTGTTGTTTTTTTTTTTGTTTTTTTTTCTTTTTTTTTTGTCAGTTAAAAACGTTCAGACGTGTTATCAGAAATCTCCATGTTAGTCTTCAAGCTGCATTGCTTGTGCTGTGTCATGCTAGAGTGAGTTCTTTCACATGATCCGCAAGCCTTGGATAGAAGACTCTAGAGTCTGTGGACAGAAATACAAAAGAACAATTTACAAACTCATTAAAAAAAAAAAAAAAAGGATCCCCACAAACAACACTTACATAAACTTAACTTACACATATAGAAACTGACTAAAACTGACATTCCATTTAAAAGATCAATTACACACACACACACCTTGAAGTCCCATATGGTCATTGCTCCGTCGATTCCTGTAGTGCAGAATTTACGACAATCTCTTTTGTCACCTTCATATATAGACACTTGGCTACAAAGGAGAAGGAGGGAAAAAGTGCTAAATGTTAAATGACAACTTGTTAAAAACTGGACAGCATTAATCACCTGAGTGAGGTTTGAAATTTCTGAGAAGTAGTCGAAAAAGGACAACAAAAAAAAAAAAAACCCAGGGGTGCCTAGGTGGGCCCACAGTAACTTACGTGATGCTGTTCTGGTGCAGGGTCTCCAGAGTGCTATTGCGGTCCTCCGTGGTGGCTCTCTTGTCCATGTTGCGGAAACGCTCCATGGCTGAGATATTGCGCTGGATGCTCTGCTTTGGAATGTCCAACTTGGATATGAAGGTCAGGGTTCCCCCATCATCAAAACTGAACAGCATCGGGCAACAGTCATGACCCTGCCGAAGTTAAACAGAAACAAGCATTGTAACTAAACGATGCAGCTAAAACTGTAATTAAAACAAACCAACGAATAGATTCATATAAGGCTACTCGTTCTTACTGCTGCCACAATGTTGTTCTCAGAGACAAATGTCACACTGAGGAGAGCAAGGAACTCTGTCTTCAGTGAGGTTGGCCTACAACAGAAGAGACAGGAATAAAAAAAAATATATATATATATATATATATATATACACTCACTAAACTGTCACTCATCAAATAAGATGCTCAACTGTGTTTAATACTCACGTTAAGCCTTTTGTGGAGTCCACTACAGTCACTGTACTGTCATGGCTAACCCAGACCAGTCTGTTCCCACTGGCAGAAAAACACACACTGTGCACCCAGCCACCACTGCCAGCCCCACCAAACTCCGCCATCACTTGTCCAAACGGCATCTTGGAGCCCCACGGGGTTGGGGCTGGCTTCTCATCCACCTCCTTGATGTAGGCAGAGAACACCCTGGCAGAGGAAGCAGAAGGATGAACGTTTAAGAGTAAATTCTGGATCTGGAATTCAGCGAGGCAACAGTAACTCAGGTTCCCCTTTTACTGACTTGGATGTCTTTGGCAAAAACTTTTGTAACAGCCACGCTCCCCATACGGTTCCCTTTCACGACGAATGTGTTTATCTTACCAGTCACGAGCTTAAGTCGCCCTTTGACTTGAAACTTGTTGTCTCACCTGCATTTGAAGTCACAAGACCCAGCTGCCAGGAGCACATTGTTTGGATGCCAGTCTAAACTAAGAACAGTGGAGCGGATAGGCTTCTTGATGTGTTTGCTCACCCACCTTAATAAAAAGAGGAAAAGAAAGGAAAAAAAAACAAAAAACAAACAAAAAAAACCCCACAAGATGTACACATTTGAAAATTTAAAACATACTCCCCAAATGTTGTTGCATATACCTAATGAGAAAAACATTGTTCAAAATACCACGCCCACGATCCTCCCTATACGGACTGCCCAATTACCTACTCTCATAAATAACTGCCACGCACAGCCGTCACCTCTGCTGAGATGGGTGAGGCAGACGCCCATTACCAGCCTACTTTATTATCACTCATTTTCCCCACAGTACAATTTGTTCAGTATCCTCCAGTGATGTCACAGATGTAGAGGATACCATCACTGTTTAACTGGCTTAACACAAGGACAAAAAGACTTCATATCTCAGTATGATTTAAGATTCATTCCATAGTACTCCTACTCACCAGTCATTTTCAGACTCGAAGTAGCAAACCGATATGAGGCGTGCACCACTGCCCACGGCAAATTTGTTCTCCAAGGGAGACCACTTCACGAACGTGGCAGCACGGTTGATCCTGAGAATGACGAGGGTAGGTTTCCAAACGCCGTCTTTCTGGCTCCACACGTAGGCGTTACGGTCAGCACCACAGGTTACAATCCGGTCACTCTTCGGGGCCCAGTCAATGCCTAATAATAACATATTTATAATTATTCATCAATATGCAATAGTCAAGTATACCTCTAACATAATATTCATTTTACCAAAAAAGTAATATTCATTTTTTAAAAAGTACAGTTTTACTGCTGCATGTATTAAGCATCAAACATGTCTAAAAATGATGCATTACATAAAATCCTTTGATGATTCAAAACGAGCAAAAGCTCACAAAACCAGTGTACACTTCTATGCTCACTAATCACTACAGAACTAAACTCACCTGTAATGTGTCCATTATGCTCTTTTAGTTCATGAGCTTTCACCCACTGGCTCCCACTTTTCTTGTATATATGAACTTCATGATTGTTGGGACTAATGGCAATTTCTGAAAATAAAATATTCATTGATAGAAAATGACTGTTCAGACACCCCCCGCCCCCCATAAAAATGGGTGTGTATCACAATATTCATTTGAAATCACGGTGATGGAAAAAAAAACTATTATCTACTTACGAGTCCTGTCCCTGTTCCATGCATGGCACGTGATGGGTTCCAGCAGAAACTGATGGAGTGACATTTTCGGTGTATGTTCTGTATATCTGCTAAGAAAAAAAACCCCCAAAATGGTTACTGATGGGATATTATTTAAACAAAGCTTCACTAATGCTTCTCGTCTCTAGTGAACCTTCCCAGCCACCTAATATACTGTAAGAACTCAGGATCCCATTCAGGCTTTGTCAACATACCCGGAAATATTTCAGAATGCTTCGTTAGCAACTCAACGAACGTAATGCGGGGCGCAAGTATCTAACGTTTTCTCTTTTTTGATTAAACGAAGAGAATCCGAGAGGAATAGTTCGCTGCCTTTAATGGAGTAACACGGGGTGCTTGCGAAGGTTGATTATAAAATTAGTATTTGGTTCGTTAAACGATAGGCGTCTGCATTGGCTTCATTATCCTAGCCTGTCAGCTTGGCAACTCCCATAAAACGACCGAGCTAGCTTGGACGAAAAATAGTGCTAATAAGCTAGTCAACTAATACTAGCATATGTCGCTTTTCGGCCAAATTACAAAATATTCCAACCCAATTTGGCTTCGTAAAAGCTGTTAATATGACGTCTGTTATAATAAATGAAGGCACGAAAGGAGGGATCAGTACGAACGACAAGAGAATACCCACGATCATTTGGATGGCTACGGTTTAATAGGGATAGCGAGGAGGTAAAGAACGCTACTGACCAGGATGCCTGGGATAGGCGTTAGCTCAGGAGGCTAGCTAGCAAAGCTAAATTAGCTTGTAAGCTAAGTAAGGCTAGATAGTCATCGGATTAATAGTGCTGCTTCTTGACAAGCAGCATAATCAGTGGTTAAGCATCTTATCAGTACTACAACAACAACCACATTAACCAACCTTGTGAAAATGCCGTTAATATAAGAGAGTTTCCAATTAAAACGAAGAGCCTACCAATTTTCATTGTCAAAGGGCCTAGCTAACCAACCAAACCAGTCTCGCCAAAATGCCGGCTTTTCCGCTCCTTGTTGTTGGAAGAAGACATGACACATCTAGGAGATTTACAGGCCTGTAATTCAGAAAACCTAATATTTATACCTGGATGTTTGTGTTAAGTGTCGCGTATGATCCACAAGTTTTCCTCTCTTGGTTATATCTTTGACGGACTTGAATTCGCGGACTCTGGACAGTCGACACGAATTCACTCCGACCACTCGCTAGCTTCCTTATTTCTGGCTGTCAAGGAATCCAGGAAATGGGAATGACTGCGCGTAGTATCTACCCTGCGCGCGTGCGCACGCACGGAGAGAATGTGGGCGTGGTTGATACAGTGATACAGTAGATTTCATAAGGATGCTTATAATTCTGTGGTAGGCTCGTACAATGGTACAGTCGGTTCTCTTCAGTAAAGAAGTCACAAACAGAAAGATCCCCTCATTTACCGTAATAGAAATATGTGTGGTGTATCCACCAAATTCTTGCATAACTGATACGTAGAACACATTTTTTAAAAAATCCTTTCTCTGACAATGTAGTTTATCGGACTCTGTGTTGTAAATTAATTATGTGTAAAGTGAATTAAGCCATTTTCACATACAATCCTCGAAGTCTCAAAAATATTCTGTTACGTCCTTTGAAAATGGTGGAAATGACATCACATTTGGAATGACGCTGATAAACTACGAAACATACATACAGAATAGACTTACAGGCAGTAGACGATTTGTAGGGGGGTGAGGGGGAATGCCACCCCCCCTCCCTTGTTAGCAAAATGACCAAAATGCATCCCCTCGTTAACCTGTCATCCCCCTATATACGCTACAGAGTAGTGTCAGTGACCATTGGGTCATCTCCACTGTTGGCCACTGGGCCATCCCTCCTGTTAAAAAATTAAAAGTCACCTACTGCTTATAGGTAAGTACATTCAGAAATGTCCTGTAGTATTATTACGTGCAGTATGTCTTTAACTAAATGCTTTATGAGATAGTTACATTTTCAAAATAAATGCGCTCGGTGACTTGAGAATACCTTTTGTCTCATTAAGGTGCATCATAGTTACATACACCACTTCACACCTTGACACATAGCTTTTAAAACCCATCATGCCACTGTCAGATCAAACAACTCTTCTTATATGATAGAGTGTTTTCTCATATTATCTTATCAAGAGACATACATCTATGTTTATGAGCACAAGCCTTGTAGTACGTTTTGATGTGTATAGTGCTTTTTTTTTAGTGTTTTTATGCTCTTGGCATCTCCCTCTGCAAATTATAGTAATAGCTCTTTTGTTAAGAGTGGCAGTCAGTGAGTTACTGCATCATATTGACTTTTGGCTCCACTTAGAAAGGAAATTTCCCAGTAAAAGCATCTATTGAGTGCTCAACCCCCATATATAAGCCTGGAGTGCTGTACTGTATAAATGTACATATACTGCATAAGCTCTTTCATATAGAAAAATCATATAAATTGTACATGAG
The DNA here is from genome assembly GCF_902362185.1 of Chanos chanos. Classification (NCBI taxonomy): domain Eukaryota; kingdom Metazoa; phylum Chordata; class Actinopteri; order Gonorynchiformes; family Chanidae; genus Chanos; species Chanos chanos. Next base: position 19,785,921 of record NC_044507.1, read on the forward strand.
ACTATTCTGGCAAAAGGGAAAACAAAAAGTAACAATATGCACAGTGAGATTTGCTTAAAGTTTATTAAAACTGCAGTTTATCTCTTACATTAATTCATAGCTGATGAGTGACATACAGGGGGTGTACTCTCCATCGTTGATATGAGAGTGCAGCCTTCCCCCAGTCATTCCCCATTCTTAAAGAGCACTTCCACCATGGTTTTCACAACAACAAAAACAACAAAAAACCCAGACAAAACCACTATGATGCATGATGATACACAACAGAGACAAAAACTACACGAAAAGACTAAATTTAAGACTTTTTTCAGATTGGTTTAAGACTTGTGTGTTCCTCTGATCCTTGTTCTCCATTCAAGTGCTCTTCAGTTGGAGAGTAAGTGGGGGCAGTATGTGTGTCACCTTAAAAAATAAATAAATAAAAAAGACAAACATGCAGTTGACTATTAGTATCAGTACATTCTAACTTTAGAAAGTTTAATTATCTAAAAAGTACTATCAAAATGAGAAGATCATAGATGCAACACAAACATGTCACAGTATAGCTTGCTATACTTGTTATATTTTGTTATTAGGTTGATCATTCATGTCTTACCCATTCGCCGCCTGATCAGGGTGGTCTATTCCCCAGAGGAACTTTTAGAGGAGGTTTTGGTAACTTGGACAATTTCTACATTGGTAAAGCCTTTACCCACTGAGGCGCGGTTTCTGGTGCGAAGTTTGTTCAGCGCCATCTCTGCCATGCCTGCTCTCTCCTCAGCGTCATCCAGCTCATGTACTGTCTTCCTATACTTGGACAGACTCGCATTGGCTTGCTCCTCCTGTTGGCAAATGACAGCAAGAGAGTGTTCCAGATACAATCTTCATTTATTTACATTTTCAGCGAATATTAAACATTATTAAACATTTGCAGTTTTATTCAATGACAAGCTATTGTGTTCGGGTTTTCTTTGGATGGATCTGTTTTTCTCCCAAATAATTTACAATGTCAGTGGTATGTTAGGCTTTTTTAAACACCTTACATAATAGGAAATGTATTATGTTTCAGTGAATTCGTGTGGCATGAGAGACGTGTCATCATTAGGCTTTGTGAGCACTCACTGCTTCCTCTATCTGCCTCTTATAAGACTTCAGTTTGTTCTGCAGTTTCTCAACCAGCTCTTGCATGCGCTGATTTGTCTTATGGTCCTCCTCAGTCTGGAAGACAAGCTCCTTTAGACGGCGTTCATTCTTACGCAGGATCTTAACAGTCTCAACGTGGCGCTTCTGCTCTGTGTCCAGTTCAGTTTCCACTTCCTTAACCTTTATGCAAGCAAGAGACAGTCTTAAAAGTTTTGTATAAAGGTATGAGGAGCTTGTGGTGGTTTGTTTATAGGTGTGAAGAACTTATGAAGATGTAACAAACTTATGAAATGCATTAAAAAGAAAGAAAGAAAGAAAGAAAGAAAGAAAGAAAGAAAGAAAGAAAAAGAAAAGTTTGTGGGCCTCACTCTGGCTTCCAGTTTTTGTATGGTTCGTTTTCCAGCTTTCAAGGCGAGCTGCTCAGCTTCCTCAACCTTGAGCTGGAGGTCTTTGATGGTGACCTCATTGTTCTTTTTTATCTTCTCCAGATGCATGCAGTGGTCCTGCTCCTGACGCAGCTCCTCTGCCATGCGCGTTGCCTGGGAAACACATGAAAATCTCATTTGCCTCTCAGGCAGGTATTGTAAATCATGAAACCATGTGGAACCAGCCCAACACCTACATCTGCGATGGCTTTCTTTGCCCTCTCGTCAGCGGAGCGGAACTCGCTGATGATCTCTTCGTTTTCATTGGAGAGACGAACCATGTCTGCTTCCATTTTGCGTTTGATGGCAATCAAACTTTGGTTCTGGTGGAAAGAACAAGCTGTTACTTTGTCACAAAACATTATTAATAACCAAAGCAGTTTGAGAAAACATTCCACAGTCTCCATTTTGAGCCACAAATCTAGTCTGTGTATCAAAAAAAGGAAAACATTTAAATCAACCTGTTCATGGCAGAGCTTCTATGACTGGCTCATGAAAATCGTTATTGGTAATATAGTACTATGATCGTGTGTTGTATTTAATGTCTGTACTGTACCTGTACTTTGAGGTCATTGTGGTGCTCGGTGACTTCCACCAGCTCCTGCTCAATAAGCTTCCGGGAGCGCTCAGAAGCCTCTAGCCCACTGCGCACCTCCTCCATCTCAGTCTGTAACAAGTTTAGACGCCGTTCCTGCAGGTTGTATTGCTCCCGCAACTCCTCATGTATTCGTGCGTCCTCATCCATCTGCATCTGCATATCCTATCAGTAAACGAGCAAAGGAAGACCTCACAATCAGTCAGAGAACACCAAAGTCAGCAAAATACCAGATTAATCATGCCTGCCATTCTCAGTGTATGTAATACTATAGTAATACCATATACTACAGTACTGGTCTAATATGCAGCAACAACAAAAATAATGAAAATTCTATATCTCTTCTTCTTCTTCTTCTTCTTCAAATAAGGAGAAGAAGAAGTAAAAGAAAAGTAAAAGAAAAAAAGAGAAAGCAGTGTGAACAGATAGATGTGACTCACTTTGATCTGCTGTTGCAGTTTCTTTAGTGTTTTGACTAATTCACTGTTATTCTTATTGGCATGGTCCAGCTGGATTTCCATCTCATTCAGGTCTGACTCCATCTTCTTTTTCATCCTCAAAGCCTCGGCGCGACCTTTGGCCTCTGCCTCTAGGCTAGCTTGCAAGGACTCCATGGCTCGCTGGTGGTTCTTCCTGCAGGAACATAAAGAACCCTATTCAAAGGCATGCTCTTCTTTAGCACCCAATTACAATGTTAGAGGAACTTTGTGTCTTAAGCATTTTGGAGAGGTGGTAAAGTACACTTTCATTACTAACTGGGTCCCCACCTTGTTATCTCAAACTCTTCTTCCTTCTCATGAATTCTGCGATCAATGTCCGCTTTGACCTGAGCCAGTTCCAGCTGGACACGCACCAGCTTACTCTCCTCAACCTTGGTGTTAGCAAAGCAGATATATGCATTTCATTTGTAAACTCCACATTTTTTTTTTTTTTTTTTTTTAGAATAGAGCAGTCTTTTTTAATGAACAGAAATGGCTAAAAACACAAACTAACATACTTTTCCAAAGGAAATTCATCAGTAATTTGGTGCATTTCGCTAAAGTATTAGATTACCTCCAGGCAGGTTTCAGCCTCCTCCAGGGCCAGTTGTAATTCATCCTTCTCAACCTCCAGTTTCTTCCTGGCCTTTTGAAGCTCATGGACACTCTTCCCACCTTCACCCAACTGCTCCACAAGATCTTTGATCTCCTCTGTTAGTTAATCAGAACATACAGGGCAAACCAGTGAATGTGCTGAATATAAGGTTTCAGTCATGCAGTTACATAGGGAATGATTCTACGGCTTGTAATCGAAGTTGTTTGTAAAATTACCGGAGAGGGTCTTATTATCTTTCTTGACAGTTTCCAGATGGTCAAGTGACTCCTCATAGGCAGTCTTGAGTTTGTACACCTCTGTCATATAGGAGCGACATTCCTTTTGGGAACTGTCTAGTTCTACCTGCAGCTCCTCACACTTCTGGCTCCACTCAGCAATCATCTTGTCAAAACTGCGCTGCTTCTTGTCAAGGGCTGCAGCTGCAGCATTGGACTATATAGAAGAAAAAGAGAGACCCCTGTGAACCCTCAAATCGGCTATGGTCCCAAGGAAACCCTGGCAATCGTTTGTTTACTAACCCATACCTTTTCCAGGTCAATAGTTAGATCCTCCACTTCTCCTTGAAGCCTCTGTTTGACCTTTTCTAAGCTCGCTGCTCTAGCCTGTGCGGCCTCTGCAGCTTCCTCTGCTTCCTGGAGCCTGACAGCAAGTTTACGCCTGTGGAGAGGTTTTTATCTTTTTTTGAATCTGCAAACAGTATGTTTGACTGTGGTTAAGGGCTTGGTCTCATTCCTTTTTACTCACTTAGTCTCCTCCAACTCCTCTGTTTTTTGAATAGCATCGGTTTCATACTTGGTCCTCCAGGTTGTCACCTCAGAGTTGAGCTTGGAGATCAGGCGATGCATCTCTGCCTTGCTCTCCTGTTCCTCCTCCAGCTGCTCCTTCATGAGGTCCAAGTCATGACGAGCATTTGCCAGTCCAATGACTGCTGCACTACGAGCCTGAATAAGTAAAAAATATAGAGCTTAAGTGTTCTGGCTCAACTTTCTTATACCACACATTAAAAAAAAACACTTGCAAGATGTGTGAAATTATTATCACCTTTGACTCTTCATCGATCTGTCTCTTGAGCTCATCATTTTGAGTTGTTAGTGTTGCCTTTATGCGTGTGACCTGGTTGAGCTTACTTTGTGTCTCCTCCAGTTCACGACTCAGATCACTGTTCTCAGCTGCGGAACAGAACGTTTTTATAGACATGCTGCATGAAATTTTTAATCATCACATTATTATTATTAACCTAAACTATTCTTACCTGACAGACGGATCTTAATTGCATTTAGCTCCGTTTGGGATCTCTCCATCTCTGCCAACCTAGAGTTGGCCTCTGCCAAGTTGTCCTCTAATTTGCGAACGTGGGCCTCTGAGTTCATCTGGGTGTTGAATGAAACCATTTAAATCATTAAAGCATCAAATAAATGTTCACTCATATTGAGAATTGCTTTTTGTATCTGTAATAGTCTCATCCCAAATCGCATGCAAATTGCTTGCCTGGGGGAATCAGATTCAAATTGCTGGCCTGGGGACTGTAGCTGCAGTAGCAAATCAGCTACAGGCACAAACCAATTGCTCAGACCCTAGTGCACCCTTTGATGCTCAGGGAATGTTTAATTAGAAATTAACTGGGTATGTGTGGCTTCTCTCTCCTTAGGGGAATCATAATAGTTTAATTTTGCGAATTTTCATTCCCTACATTTAGCCAACAGTAAGTGAGAAAGTCAAGTTAAACTATTCTATCACACTACTCTGCATTTTAAAAATCATTTTTATGTCAATCCTACTAATTCATTACAGTGAAGCTGATTCATTACAGTGATTATTGCTTCTCTCACCTTGGCCTTCTGGACAGACTCTACAGTGGCATTGAGGTCATCAATCTCTGCCTTCATGATCTGCTTGTCCTTCTCCAGTTTGATTCTGACTCTCTGCAGATTCTCTACATGTTCGGCCAGTTCAGACATGGAGTCGGCATGCTTCTTGCGTAGAGCAGAGGCTGTGGCTTCAGCCTGCAGCGCGGCTTCCTCTAGCTCCCTGCGCAGTTTCAGGAGCTCAGCCTCTCGCTTCTTGTTCTGCTCAATCTGAAGAAACGAAACTGTCAGGGCATGGCCTGTGAAAACTGGCATGTGTTGCGACTTAACATGATTTATAGACATGCCTGAGCAGCAGTGGCACCTCCTGCTTCCTCCAGTCTGTCTCCAAGATCCTCTAGATCTCGAGACAAATCAGCTCGCTGTTTCTCCACCTGAACTCACAAAAGGAAGTTATGGTTAATGAATATGTGAAAAAAGGACAAGGAAATGTCTTGTGAATGGACTAAAATACCTTAGCTCTTATTGCCCTCTCAGCTTCCAACTCTTCCTCAAGCTCCTCAATGCGGGCCTTGTTGACAGGGACAGGATGTTGATTCAGTCATAATTTAAAGAGAATGCATTCAGAGGTATCTGTTTTCATTATTCTTTTTATTACCTGGTGCTCTTTGAGCTTCCTATGCAGAGTAGAGCTGAGAGACTGTTCGTCTTCCAGTTTAGCATTCACATGATTAATCTCTAAGTCCCTCCTGCAATGCAGAAACAATGGATTTATGGAATCCTTATTATTTGTTTGGACTGGCAGTAGCATATGAAACAGACTTGTTCTAAATATGCTCACTTTTTAACAACCTCCTCCAGATCGATCTTAGATCGTTCCATCTCATTGAGGTTTTCAATAGTCATCTTGAGGTCACCCTCAGCTTTGCGTCTGGCTTTTTCCACCTCTGCTCGGATTTTCTTCTCCTGTTCCCAGTTATCCTCAAGCTGAAGAGGAGGAACCTCGTTGTAAAATGTTGGCTAAGGAAACAATTGGCTGCACTTTCTGTGATGCTTAGTAGGAACACTCACCTCATGCACTTGAGTGGTGAGCTTGCTGTTGCTCTTTGTCAGATGGTTTACTTTGTCCTCCTCAGCTTGAAGATCATCCAGAGTTTTCTAAAAGCATCACAAAACATGTTTTCAGTTCCTGAGCAGATAAAGTTAGTGTGGAATATTTTGTCCAAAGAAGCTTGCCCTAACCTGTTGCAGTTCCTCAAGAGCTTTCTTTTCCTTCTGGAGTTTGGCAATTGTGTCATCCTTTTGGCCAAGATCTCCTGTTAGAGAACGCACTTTGGTGTCAAGGCCCTAGAACAGATGATAAATCTGAGAATCAGTAACTGGAGATATTTGAGACAATTTTACATTTCTGCTGCTTTTCACCCTGTAAAAGACTCAAATCATATCTAAACGATGTGTTACAAATGGGTTACTTTCACAAGTTTGAGTCTGTTGGCAAATTGTTGAAGGTATCAGTGTCCTGTTGATTTACTATGGGCTTGGTAATTCATTGTCAATCCGTAATCAATGAATCATTCTCAGCTTGCACCTGTTTTTCCTTTTCTGTTTTTGCCAGAGTTGACTCCAAACTCTCTAGGTCTCTTTTGAGCTCCATCAGTTCTTCTTCCACTTTGCGCTTCTGATCCCCCAGGGCAATGGCAGCACTCTCTTCCTCCTCCAGTCTCTCCTTCATATCCTGAATTTGCTCCTCTATGCCAATCTTCTGTTTCATCAGCTGAGCAAAGCGCTCCTCAGCATCTGCTGTTGCATCTTGCTCCTGATGATGAAACATTATAATGTACAGACTACCATCCGTGGTAAATACAAACAGAAATAATCAACATAACCTGTTTTAGACTTACAGCTGCCAGGGCTAAAGCCAAGTCATTCTTCTCTTTGGAGAGAGTGGCCACTTTTTCATCAAGCTCTTTGAGCTTTTCTACCATTTCTGCTGTCTTTTCAAGTGCCGCTCGCAACTCCTCCTCCTTTGCCTTCATCTCTTCCTCTTGGCGAGCTACATGGAGCAAAGGTTTGACCTAGAAAGGAACAATGAAACAGTGGGCATAAAAGTAAAGATGCAAGAATGGACTGGGTAAGGTGGCAACATATTAAGGTGTAGATGTCCTGATATTTTGCACTCACTTTTGTATATAGTTTCCACCAACCCCAGTATCGAAGCTGAAGGAACTTCTTTACATTTCGTTGGATAGCCATGAGAGCAATTCTGGAAGAAGAACAGATAAGGCAGAAATGGTAACAGGTTTATTGTAAATTAGCAACAATAATCAGTGAAAGAGAGTAGAAAATTGAAGACATGGACCTTCTGTCAAGCATTTTCTTAAACTCAATTCTCATGAGGGTTCCCCTGAGACGAGCCTGCAGCATGGTCATGATCTTAGCAAGCCGCTCATCTCGCATGTCCTCAAGCTTTGCCAGGACACCAGCACGGAAGAACACCTAATGGGATGATAGAGAGCATACCACATCTTAACATAAAACTTTAACTCAGGTTTAGTACCCTCATATATTAAAGACCTGCAAAACTAGGATTGAACGTACCTTTGTGTGCCCTATTCTGTACTCCATGTTGTCCAAACCAATGGAGCCCAGAATCATCTCAGAGGCTTTTTTGTTGTCAACAAATCCCTTTGGGATGATGTTGGGGTTTAGGATGTAATATCTGTGAAAGGTTCAGGAGAACCTATTAACTGCATGCTTGGAATGATTTCAGCAAAGTAGCAAGTATTGGACTATAGAAAAATACCTCTGCTTAAACTCTGGGTACTGCAGTCTGTTAGGAAAACCTTTTCTACAAATACGGATTCCCTCTAGGACACCGTTGCAGGCAAGTTGATGCAGGATAAGAAATGCATCACTAACACCTAGGAACATACAAGATCTTACTTCAGAGGACTGTGACAAGCTGCATATACAGCACTATACAGCACTAAAACAAATAATCTAAGTGAGATGTTAACTGTACATAACAAGGCCCCCACATGAGCGACCTAAACGATATTTCTTCACATCTTCCACATTGAATCTTACCTGATTGTTTATACTCGTTGGGCACGATACAGCGTACAAAGTGTGGAGCTGTGCTGCGAAGAGTACTCATCAGTTTATTAAGCTGTTCCTGTTGAGAAAGTATTAGAGCAAAAAAAGTTGCTTAAGAGACAGTGGAGTCATCACTTATGAATTGTATTATCATTGCTGGAAAATAATAAGTATTCAGATAAGAGATAATTACCCTGTAGAAAGCAGAGACAGTCTGAAAAGATGAACCCTTCTTTTGTTTCTTTGCCCCTGGAACAGCCTCCTCTTCTTTGAAGAGGAAAGCCAAGAGAGACATGGAGGACTTCTGGAAAAGTCCAACCACCGTCTCATTTAGGGGGTCCTTGTTCTTCTCCAGCCAGCCCCCAATGTTGTATCCCACCTGGGTATTAGAGGGCATTAGTCAAGATCAAAACAACCTAAAATGATACCTTGTAAATATGTATGAGATGAGTTTTATGACTCACTGTGCCAGCATAGTGAACCAGCTCAAAATGGGCCTCTGGACCTTTCTTCCCCCCTTTTGGCTTGAGGAAGTTGCTGGACTTGCCCAGATGATTGTCATACAGAGCAGCCTTAAAGGTGGCATCAGTAGCTTTTGGGAACACACATTGCTCCTCAAGAATGGAGAAGATCCCCATTGGCTGAAATTGATCAATTAAAAGGTGATTTTTTTTAAAGATTTAAAAAGTCTGTCTCATCTGTTTGGTAAATGAAGCTAAAAAAAATAGAGAGTAAGGTCAGTTAACCTTCTCCAGAAGCTCAATGCAGGCCTGCAGATCTAGTCCAAAGTCTATGAACACCCAGTCTATTCCCTCCTTCTTGTACTCCTCTTGCTCCAGAACAAACATGTGGTGATTGAAAAACTGTTGCAGCTTTTCATTTGTGAAATTGATGCACAGCTGTTCAAAGCTGTTGAACTGTGGAAAAACATCAAGAAGCAAAGAAAGTGATGATGGTTGACTAACTTTAGCACAATGTGGTGAATAGTGTCTCACGATGTCTCCGTAGTTACCTCAAAGATTTCAAAGCCTGCAATATCAAGCACACCAATGAAGAACTGTCGTTGCATCTTGGTGTCCAAGGTTTTGTTGATTCTGGCAACCATCCACTTGAACATTCTGTCATAGACCGCTTTGGCCAGTGCCCCGATGGAGTAGACACACTGGTCCTGGTTCTGACCTTTGGTCACAAACTCATTACCTACTTTAACTCGAGGCCTGGTGATTCCCTTCTGAAGGTCCCCAGAGTTGATCCCCATGAGGTGGGCAACTTTGTCAGCCACTGAGAAAAGATCAAAACCCAACAGTGAAACTAAAGCCTTTATGTTTCCATTTTAGGACTTTTTTAAATTTAGTTTTCTCACCCTCAGTTGAGTCAACGTCAGCTTGCTCTTCTCTTGGTTTCTGCTTGAACTTCATGTTACCAAAGTGCATGATGCCACCTGTCAACTTATAAATACTCATTTTCTCCTCAGGAGTGAAGCCGAGGACATTAAATGCCACCTACAGGAATGAAACAGAGAATTTCATTTCTTAATTTGTTAAGGAGTATTTGGGTATACTACAACACTTTTAGTGAGGTTTCATTTTGTGTTAATTACATCAGTGAGTAGCAGTTCTTCACCATCATCCATATTGTCCACTATAGTGACCCCCTGGCAGACCCAAACATACTGGTTAGGATCAGGTACCAACAAGAGGGTCTCTGGTAGAGAAAACAGCATGTATGATTTAGTAATCATGGATTCTCCATCATTTTCTCCATCATTTTAATATTAAAATAATATTTGAGTTAATTTGTCGTTACTCACCAATCAGCTCTGGAATTTTCCCAGAGAGAAGTTGATAGAAGATGTGATAGCCACGTTCCGCAGCTTGTTGGGATATTACACGGGACTTCTCCAAGAGATCTTGAGACATAGATGAAATTTTACGTCAGTTAAATTTTTTTTTCTTCTTTTCTTTTCTTTTTTTGAAAACTAAGATGCTCATTGAAGATGATGCTGAATTAAATTTAAACTTACAACTTTCAATGTCAGCACCAGCCAGCTTAGCTGTTGGCCCAAAGTGGATTCGAATGAATTTACCCTGTGATGAAACAGCAGAGTTGCACAGAGATAAAATTTATTGGTGCTGTTCTCATATACGTGTATACAGTTATGGATATGATCTTCTCTGCAAAAATTAAATGGAAAAAAGGTGTCTTACAAATCGAGAAGAGTTATTGTTTCTGGTGGTTTTGGCATTGCCAAAAGCCTCTAGGACAGGGTTAGCCTGGATGATTTGATCCTCCAGGGAACCCTGTGAGACAAGAATTGGATTGGATTTTGTCTAATGTTGACTAAGATGTTGTCTTAATGATGTACATTAGTCAAAATTAACTGAAAATTGTCAAATTATCTGAAGTAATAGTTTGATAAACACAGCCTGTGAGAGTGTTAGAATAGTTTGTAGAAAATAATGTTTTATTTGCCTTGGAATCTGGAGATTGTTTTCCTCCTGTGGCGCCCACGTTAGCAAAGTATTGGATGACCTTTTTGGTGTTTTCAGTCTTGCCAGCACCGGATTCTCCACTTAAAAAATGGATATATTTAAAATGTAACAGGGATAGTGCTTCTTATTCTTAAATTAGGAGGCCTAATTTATACTGTAGGGAAAACTTACGTGATCAGCATGGACTGGTTCTCTTGCTCTGAAAAAAAACAAAACAAAAAAAAAAAACATGAACCTGAAATTAGCTATCGTGAAGTACTATTAAATTATTATTATGTTACACTAGATGACCTAAACTTTATAGATCAAAATATATATATATTTATATATTCAAAACATAAGGATATTTCAATTAAATATGCCTTGCTTTACTTTATAACATTTTATCTTTTCAGTCCTGGAACTTACCCATCAGCATGTCATGATAAGCATTGTCAGAGATAGAAAAAAGGTGAGGAGGAACTTCATTTCGTTTCTTTCCCTTAAACATTTGGGCTACCTTCGCCCCATAAATCGGAAGCCACTTGTATGGATTGATTGTTACACAGAATAATCCTGAATAGGTCTGAAATAGAGAATGAGTTATTTACACACACCATCAACCATTAACATAATTTGTATCAGTTGTATGTTTCATGCACATAAACTTCAAGAAAATTCATGAACTCACGTAGATTCTCATCTTGACATAGCGTGAGCGAAGATTGTCTAGCACACTTGCTTCATTTAGGAAAGTCAAGTTAGCCATGTCACTAGCCTGATAGAACTTTGGAGGATTCATTTGCTGAATGTCTTCCTTCTTCACTGTCACAGTCTGATGGAAAAGTCAAAGTGAATTCGTGTGTCTGTAAGGTGGGAATTGTGTTGAACATTGAATCAAAAGTGTCATTACTGAATTTTTCAACAGATGTGAAAATGAACTAACCTGAATTAAAACCTTGAAAAGATGGAAACAGTTATGCTTTCTCAGACTCATGAAATATTTTGTTATCAACCATCTTACGACTGTTTGTAAAGACTTGGTTACATGAACTAACTGAATATTTGGCTAATAAAAAAATAAATAATAAAATTAAAAACGGAAGTGACAGCTCTGTTCAAATGTGGTATGAAAACAATAGTTATATACCGTGTTTTTGACAGTCTTCACGGTGACTTTGTCCCCGTCCTCAGACTGGATCTCCCCTGCGAGGAAAGCTTCTTTCTCGTCCTTAACCCAACAGGATTTCTTGATGTCATAAGGTTTGTTCATGGCCTCCAGCTTCTCCTTCTCACTGGGGGCCAAAAACGGCATGGGGTCCACATCGTCCCCACACTCACCTTTGTATGCACCTGGCATGGTGGCCTTGTGTCTTCTCAACCACAGGACCCCAGTCAGTCACAGAGAGGCTTTCCTTCAAGCAGCTGCATCGGAAGAGACAGTAGACAGCATCAGACAACACACAAAAAAGATTTCAGTGAGAAGGAGAAGGAAAACATTAACAGCGTAACTATATGCATAACATTAAAGTTTGAAGAACGATCTCCAATACTACATTTTTGAAAAAGTCTATTTAATATCTGTTAAACGGTATGGCCAATGAGCAATTATAATAACAAATTACAGAGGAACTTCCAACAAGAGTTAAATATAATATCTGTTCTGTGCACTTACTGCTGCAAAGGAAAATACTGGGAGAAATGATGTGGGTGCAGATTGTGGGTGAGCTGTTATATATGATGAGCCAGACTCCTGATTTGGGCATGACTATTAAGAAAGCCATTACCCAAAGTTTTAGATAGCTCCATTAGGGGAAGATCACTCAATAGCTTCGAGTTTAGGGAATTCCACAATCTCCTGCTCAGAGTTCAGGGAATTCTGCAGTCTCCCTCTGACCTTTTTTGGCATTCAGGGCAGCGAAAACACTATGTTGCTCTGCCTGTGTTTGGTATTTCTGGCGACTAACTGAACCAAAATAAAGTGAATTAATGCAGTATTTATCTACTTGTTTCTCTTAATTTATTATACTCTTTCAAAATATTAAATAATTTTGTACCACTTTTCATGAACTTTTTTTATTATTATGAACCTGGTTCTTTAAGGGAAAAATAATAATAACATCATTGGCTGTTGAGAAAATTGTGTGGAACTATGCATACTGGTTGACCACAAAAACACTTATAAATATTATAATGGCCTGTTTGGGGGAATGGTACATTTAATTTATTATGCTATTATTCTTTAATGCTGTGTTGGTAATCCTGCGTACAGGATGGAAAGTGGCATATTCAAATTAATGCTGAACTGTGCTGAATGATAATTGTACAAAGGGCTGAAGGTTCTGTGCTTACATACCATGTTTATTATTTCTTTTCATACAATTCAATTGTGGTGCATGCTGATGTTTAACACATTCAACTCGACATTTCTAAAGTAACTGATCATCATAAATACGTCGTTGCTGTGATATTTAAAAAAGTAAAGACAATGAAAACATTGTCCTTCATTATCTCGATTGCAGTGCCGTTGTGGTTTGTTAATCCCAGAGATTGCATTGAGACATAATTAAATGCTCCACTTCTATATACAAGAGAGGTCCATTAGGGGTGGTAACTCCTTAAAGTAGCTGTGAACACATTCTCCCTCCCAAGACACACGAGAGGTATTCTGAACAACTGCACAAATCATCCAAGGGTCTCAACTTTGCAAACTAAATAAGACTGCTAAATGTGAGGATGAGAGTGAGTCTCGTGCTCTTGGGACGAGGTTCTAGCTAGTGTAACAGCTGCCACTTGCCAAGTGCTGAGTTACAAATTTAAAAGGAAACCATTAGCCACTGATGGAGAATCATGAGCTGCCTATTACAACCAAAACAATCCGATGCATAAAATGTACTTTGTAATTTTAGAATGCAACTGAAATCAGTATGAGCATGAATTGTAGTCTCTTGTTTTCTTCAGTTTTGAAAACTTTGCTATGTGAACCGTTTTGAAAATTGCAAACAGTCCAGTGTATAAAAACAACAAATGCTCCTTGGGTGAACATTTAGTTTGTTAACTTGCAAATCAGCACAAGATTGTTTCTTCAATGAGGCATCAGTTTTACAGCTGAAACAGACTGGAGGCAGGACTGCAATATGCATTCCAGTAAACTTTATTTAAACAAATGGTTCAAACCAGCAGAATACAGATTTCAGAAACACAAGCACAGGACATGATGGATTACAGGTGACAGGATACAGAACTGGCACAACAGAAGGTTTCTCAAACTTAAGGCCTCAGCAAGCAGACATCAAGTAGAGTCAATTCCACAGAAAAGGAAGTCACAAAACCAAGGGTACATACACAGGTTCAAAGACTAAATTAACAAACCCAGGTGCAAACCATGATCGAATGATGGAACTGGTCAGACCAGTGATCAGTAGACCAGTGATGCTGAGTGCTGGTTGGGGCAAAGGGGGGAAGAGACAAGGTCATTACAGTACCCAAAACACAGCTCCTGCCGTGGAGCATCACCAACCGGGGGGTGCATGCCTTATGGTGTGGCACAAGGCAGTCTGGGTGGGAGAGATGGAAATCCTGGATGAGGCCAGGATCCAAGATGTCAACAGAAAGCACTCAGCACTGCTCCTCAGGACGATATTCCTCCCAGTCCAAGTTCTGAGGGCACCCCTGACAGCAGCTGGAGTCAAGGAGTATGCATGTCTTAAAAGCGTGAGCGCCGTCAATGTCTACTGCAGGTGGAGGGTCTGAAGGGGCACCTCAGCAGCGAGGGGACCAGGAATCACATGGAGAAACATGCAGACACATGGAAAAAGGGTAAAATGCAATAATGACTAGGAAGGTGCAGTTTACCGGCAGACCTCAAACAGTCCCAGACTGAGCTTCAAGCAGGGCAGTCCTGAGTGGAGAGCCAGACTGTCTCCTGTATGGAACTTAGGAGGGTGGGGAGAGGCCCTTCCTTGAGGTGGTGGTTGGCTTGGGACTTCTGCTGACAGACAGCTTGCTACAGATGAATGTGGGCCATTCCCCACACTCTGCCCACCTGAACCAATCATCAGCCACAGGATTTTCAGCCTGGCTTGGATTCCAGGGACACTGGGAGGTTTGTAGCCCAGAATGCATCCGAACAGAGCAAGGCCCCGTGGATGGGTGTTGCAGGAAATCATGGGCATACTCAGCCAAGAGCAGGAACTCAGTCGCTTTGGAGACTGACAGTGACCCCACTTCTCTAGGACAACTTTCCACACACAAGCTGTGAATTTGGAGCCATGATCTGACAGGTCCTCTGGAAGGCCATACACAGGGAAGACACTGGAACAATGCCTCTACAACGTGGAAGGCAAATGAGGGAAGTAAAGTGTATGAGGCAGCATGCTTTGGAAGACAATCTACTACCAGAATTCATATTTCCCTTAGATGGGAGAGGTCAGTAACAAAAGTCCACTGCTAGGTGTGATCGGGGCTTCTGCGGGATGAGCGGAGGCAGCAGCTTACCGGATAGGACCTCTCATGGGGAATTGGTAGGGGCACAGTTTTGTCCTCCTGATGGTCCTCTTCACACTAATGGGTTCTGGAGGGAATCAGTTTTACCGTTCCTGGAGCCTGGGTAGAAGATGGTAAAACCCACCTGGCTTCACTTGGATTTAAACTTTTTGCCACTCAAATGTACTCCAGGTTGTGATGGTCTGAGACTGAGGAATGGCTCCAGAGATCCCTCCAGTCAATGTCTCCAGTCCTCCAATGCCAACTTTACCTCCAGCAGCTTCCCATTCCCATGATTACAGTTCCTCTCAGTTGACGACAGTTTCCTAAAGGCACACGGGAATATTTTAGAGGGCTCAGTATAACATTGGGACAATGCGGCTCCTACACCCACATCTGAGGAGTCCATTTTAATGCTTAACTGCTTGCATGAGTGTGGCAGCTTGAAAATTGGGGGAGTTGTGAAGTGGCTCTTTAGGTGGCAGGGGGCTCTTGCCTCTGTCCAGTGGAGCTGTTTACGTTTCCCTTTTAACAGGGCCATCAAGGCAGCTGCAATTGTGCTCAAGTTCCTGATGAATCAGCAGTAAGTGTTGGCAAATCCCAGGAACCGCCATAACTCACCATCTTGGGCTCAGGCCATGATGTCACCACACGGATCTTTGCTTCCATGTGCACTTACTCCGGGCTGATGAAATTGCTGGCCACTCCAGAATCTAGGAGAGCTGAAACAAGAAGAAAACTGTCACATGATCAAGAAAAAAATTTGGCAGTCATTGTGGGCGAGAAGCTTACCTCAAGAGGAAGTCAACAGAGATACCATCTCCCTCTTTTGCAGTGCTCTTGATGGCCAAACTGGGCAGCTTGCTCACTGGTGTCCCTCTCCACAGTAGAGGCACAGGCCCTGCTGAATCCAGTTACAGTGTTCTGTAGTGACAATATGAGCAATACCAATCTGCATTGGCTCTGACCTTTCAGATCAGGAAGTGGACAAGAGTTTAGCTCTGGATGGTTGCTGGTGTTCATGCATATGGATAGAGTAATCAATGAGACCAACACCTGGTTGTCGTCACAGGTATTCTATGTTGGAGTATCCCTCAGACCCAATCAGCAGATGCCAGTATTACTGGAATACCATGATATAAAGTGTGTCAATTAACAAAAACAAAGGGGAATTCAGGAAAAAATCAGGGATGACAAAACACTGTGCCTGATTAAAATACTTATGATTCATAGTCATAGAACAGATCAGATTTATTCATCACTGACTTAGGATTTGAGAACAGAATGTACTCATGTGAGTCTGCAGGGAATTCACTAGCTTAAGTAAACAATCCTAAGTGAACAGACATGTGCACAACTGCTCCAGTGATCACTGAGAATATCTGTTTGTTTCCTCTTAGTATCCTACAGATGGCAGAGTTGAGCCAAAAGCAGAGAACTTCCCACCTCAACACCCCCTCCCCCCACCACACACACACACACACACACACACACACACACACACACACATGCATGCACACACACATTATCAGTCCTATTTTTATTTAGTTTGGAGCTTTTACATTGAAACAACAAGAATCCATTATGGGTAGCATGAACATAAATACTGCTCATGAAAATGTGGGGAACCAGACTGGAAAAAGTTGGTTGTTAGCTTTGTACTTTGCTAATGTACGCTTACTCTACTTAGGAGGCTGGATGTTGCAATCTGCCTGCTGATCCAAAGCATGCGACCGCTGTTATTTCTTAGAGCTCACAGATTAACTGGAGCTTTACATTGCTCTTCTTTGAGTTTGGTATTCCTCTGAACTCTTGCACAGACTTTACACCTTAATGCTCTAACAACAGTTGACAAAGATATAGCTCTATGAAGTTATTGGTATGTTGTATGTTGTAGTAATCATGGAATTATGGGAAAATGTAGTTTTCTTTGGCACCGTGCACATATTTAAGGTTTCAAAACATACCAGTATCAACATGCATGTTAAGTCTTGAAAAGAAACAAAAAAACATCTCTGTTCAAGAAGGTTCATAAGTGCAATAAACTGTTGTGATTTACCTTCCTGTGAGAAACAAATGCAGCAGATTAAACCCAACATTTTTTACTCTTTATCAGTGTGTTTTTAAAACACTGTTTCTGAGACACCATATCCAGCTTTAGCACTGTATTAGTTCCCAGATCCTCTTGGCACTTGTAAACTGTGTTTACTGCTGTATTAGGTGGTATGGTAACATGGTCCCCAGCTGCATGTATTGCTGCTTGCATGGGTGTCCTTTCCCCTCAGAAATGATGTAATGTAAGAACCCTTGGTTTCCCTAGTGTACAATCTATGCTCTTGTGTACTAACATGTTGTTTTTTGTTTTGTTTTTTTGGTAATAGTGTAAAAGACTCAAAATACTTAGTACATGTATCCAGCCAGAGAGATGACAGCTCTTTCATCAACAGACACAATGAACTGGGATTCTTTGCAATGTATGTAATCATATAATTAAAATATAAGTAATTTTATTTTATATACTTTGTGGGACGCGCAAATGAATAAATGGTAGACGCAGGGCATGGACAAACGTTGTACGCGGTATATCAGAACGAAAGCAAAAAAACGCTTAAATGTCCAGGACTTTTTTACTGCAAGGATACGAGAGATTTCATGCAGGAAGAGGACACGCGGACACTACTACGTTCGCCGAGAGCGTGCACGTATTGCCGTGCTAACATGATGTCAGAGCGTCTTTGAGCTCGAAAATGTTAGCCTGTGTAGTTAAATCTCAAGGCTACGGGGGATTTTACGAGGAGGAAATAATATAAGTGTATCCTTTAGGAACCTGTGTCTAAGCTGTAGGTTACAAAATAACGCTTTGATAGAATCCAACCTCGCGTTAAGTTTACGTCTTGGGTCCATCCTAAGAGAAAGTTAGCTCGATATTTCTCCGGAGTGATGTCGAATCCTGGGACTCGAAGGAACGGGTCCAGCATCAAAATCAGACTGACAGGTAAACTCGCTTTAAAATGTTTGAATATACAGTGTTTGTTCTTGAATGTAATTAAGAAATTGAAAACTACCGTTGGTTCGCCACAATTAATACGATAATCTCATGCTTTTTAAACATATGTCTTTTGTCAGCACCGGGCTATGTGAACAGTTGAGCTAGCAAGCTGAACCAAGGGAACCCGGTCATTCGTTATCATAAGGATTGCTTAGCTAGGATAGCTAATGTTAGCAAACCAGCTGATAGCTTGTGGTGCTAGCCAAATTAGATATTTTACCAGCTTGTCTAGGATGACATTGTACTCCAAGTAACTCCAGACAGTTCAGGAGTTTGGCGATGTGATATTAGTATTATTATTAATAACGAATTTCGTGTCAAATAATGATGCGTAAATCGTAAAATTTGAACGTCCAGTAGATGTCTGTTAGAGTTAAGTATTTCAAATGGTTTAAAGTTAGCTAACCCTCGCAAGCTTACGTAGTTGGTCAGCCAAATAGGTAACCGAACAACTGCTAACCGAACCAAACAGGGATAACGCTGACATAGTTGCTATGCCGGAACATGTTGTTTTAAAGGCCAGCAAGAAGCAGTGATACTGATTAAGTTGTTTTTCTCTGTTTATCTTGGACGTCAGTGTGGTTGGAATTATAACTGAAACATGTTGTTGGCACAAACCTGTTGTTTACAATACAAATTCATGTTCAAGGCTGTTGTATTACGTCAGATTTTTGTCTGAAGTTGGATGAAAGTTGGCTGTAAAAGTTGTTAGAATTAGTTTCTAATTGATTCAGTGTTTACTAACTAGGCTGAAGCTTTCTTCGAGTTTACTTGGAGATGTCACTTTGTTTTGTATACTTTCTTTCACTCACAGTAATGTTATCCTACGATGATAACAAAAGGAAACTGTAACGTTCTCATGCTGTGTTTAATATTTAATTGGTTCTAAAATTGTTATGTTTTAGTGTTTTTTTGTTTTGTTTTGTTTTTTATTTAATCCACAAAACCTTGTCTGAAATCGATGCATTTGTAGACTGCGGTTTAATGTCATATTAACTTTGTGAGTCTTTATAAACAAAATTTGAACTCATTCAGTGTGGAGACATTTAGCTTCAGTATGGCAATACAGTTAGCGATACCTTGGCTACCTTTAATATCACATGTGGTTACTTTGTAGTTTTCAACATTATGCTTTCATCAAAATCTTGATGTAATGAGTTACCTCATGTTTCAAACACATAGACTAGTATACAACAGGGCAGCATAATACAAAGACATGTAGTTCTACTCTAAACAGAGCAAGCCTGTTTAGAGTAGGTTTAAAGGAGAGGATGGTGTCTCTTTGGGTATTGTATTCAGAGCAATCCTGTTTAGAGTAGGTTTGAAGGAGAGGATGGTGTCTCTTTGGGTATTGTATTCAGTGGTGAAAACATGTGTCTGAACTTTATCAGCCACGATAGCAGTGAATCACTAGCTACACTTGTGTTTGTGAATGTGGTGTCTGTAACAGTAGTGGAGAGTTCCTGAATTCCACAGACAGGGCATCTGCTTCCAGCTGTGTTCCACCCCTGAGTGCACATGAAAGGAATTCTAATTGGTCTAGGAATGTCTGTGTCATGAAACAATGAATGTGAGGCCATTCCACTGGCTGTTCCGCTGTTTAGCCTTGTATGTCCTTTCTCTGACAAGTCAAGAGTTTTGCTCTGACACACATGGCCAAAGAGAGTTTGGTTTTATTAGCCACTGTTAGAGAGGTAACATTAGACGTCCTCTCAACATTTGGGAAGAATGTTTTCATCAAAACAATACTCAGTGAGTCTCCTCTAAGATGCGATACTTGAGTACTTGAGTTTTCCATCCAAGAAGACAAGTTGCCCTTGGTATCTGAAGTATATCTATGTCCTTTCAGTGGCCAATGTACTCTGGGTCTTCATTAATCACGCTTAGTAGGCTAAACTCCCATTAGTTTCCACAGAGAGCTTGTTTCTCAACGTATCTGAAACGTTCATCTGTTGTGGAGTGGTGTTAATCAGCTGTTTATCAGTTTTGTCGACTAGAGAAAGAAGGGTGTTGTCCTGCATTACCATTAAAATGACCTGATTTCAAGGTACTG
Source organism: Chanos chanos (assembly GCF_902362185.1). Classification (NCBI taxonomy): domain Eukaryota; kingdom Metazoa; phylum Chordata; class Actinopteri; order Gonorynchiformes; family Chanidae; genus Chanos; species Chanos chanos. The sequence continues at coordinate 19,806,117 of NC_044507.1, forward strand.
GCTATCAGTTCAAATGAGTTGTTCATGAAGCTGGCAAGTGATACATGTATCAGCTCATTTAAAATCTAGAGATCCTGGCATTTAATAGGCTTGAATGTTTACAATCGCTTGGTTTTTTTTTGTTTGTTTGTTTGTTTGTTTTTTACTGTAAGCATTTAGTATTCAAATTCCTGATGTTTCGGTGCATATTTCTGAAACATTTGTTGATGACAACGTGATCAAATTTACCTCAAGGGTACTACTCTACCTTAGAAGTAATGAATGCTTCTCTCCCATCATTCCACACACAGAAACACAAGTGGTTTTGAGTCAACATGTTGTCTTCTACACTGTAAGATTGCTGGTAATTGTTCCTCTCTTGTTATGGTTTTACACCCTACTGCAGTGTTGACATTTAACACCTCTCCCACTGGCCTGCTGTTTGTTCTGTGAAGGCTCTGAGGGCATTGTGTTGATTTTAACCTTATCACTCTGGGCTTGAATAAAGAAAGCCAGAGCAAACCGAGAACAACACCATGCCCAGGCTGCATTCCTCCAAAAGAGAGAGGGAGGGGGGGGCAAGATGATTGAGTTATAGTGTTTTCTGACTTACTTATAAAGTGTCTGTTTTTGTTGTACTGTATTGCATTTCGGTCTTACAGTCGCTAACTAGCAAGGGAAAATGCGCTGCCTTTGGACAGACTTTTTGGATAAGTGTTGTTTGGAGAAAAAGGAAGAAATTTCCCCTCCCTTGGAATCCTGGCAGAATTACCCAGATTCCTTGGACGGTTGTAAGGATTTTATATCCCTATACTCCCCTGATATGTTTTTTTTTCATAGGTAGATGTTTCCCACAGCAGAGAAGATAGGGTCACAGAACTCTGTTCACAGACACCCAGAAAGCAAGTTCTAGGGGATCAGTCTAATGGTTTTAAGGCAGATTATCCTGATTTTGCTGAAATGTCCTCAGATACCCAAATTCTTCCAAAGAGCAGCACCTTAGATGGACTGAATACTGTTTTCCCTCAGTCTCTCTCTCTCTCTTTGAGAACATGTGGCTGTGAGCTTGATGCAGCTGCAAGTAATTTCATTAGAGCTGTAAAAAGGAAATCCAGAAAAAGGCATGTTTTCTTCTCAGTCCGTTTAATTTACCTCCCTCTGAAAATGTCGTTTAATTTGTGTTTCTGTGCTACAGCAGCCCTGGTGTTATTCCTGCTTTTTCTTTTTTCTTTCTTTTTTTTTTCTTTAAAGAACAGAGTCTCTGTTGATAGTCACAAAACATATGAGACCAGAAAGTTTTAATTCTTAATTTGCCGTCATTTTGTTTGCTGAGGAGACAATTTGTCAACAGGCGCAGACTGTTTTTTGTTTGTTTGTTTTTGTTTTTTTTGGTTGTCTGTTTAGTCTTTTCCCCCTTAAACCTTAGAGTTTTTTCCTACTTGCTGATAACCAGTTTAAGTACTTTGGCTTCACTTGTTTTTGTGAGAGACCCTGAAGTATGTTTCACCCAGTGGATTAGGGATTAATGGAGTACTTTAGCTGTCATTGTTATGTTAATGAGCTAAGGAGACTGTATACAACTGTATGTGAGACTGCTAGACCACAGATCTACCCCACTACCCTCCTACTTACACACACACACGCACACAACACACACACATGCACGTGCACACAACACACACACAGAGAAGGGTGGGGTGGAGTAGTGCATTAAGTATGAGGCCTGGGAAGGTGAAAGCTTTGCTTGTTTTTGCTTGTTGCTGCTCAACAGCTGTGTTTGCCCTGCTGTGCTAGCCAGTTAATTCCCCCCCCCCTTTTTTTTGGGTGCCTAAGATCGGTAAAAGCACCGTGTGACTGAGAAAAGCTGGCGTGTTTCTCCAAAACAGTGTTTGTTTCTGTCGCATATTTGTCTTAATTTGTAGGCTATGTTTTGTTGGGGTACATGAAGAGCTGATTTGATACATGTAAATTATAGGTCTAACTTGCTACTATCATTTACCTTGTCCATTTACACATTTTGTCTGCATTTGGTGATGATGCGTTTGTAAATTTCATGCGCCAGACGCTTGCTTGTGTTTGAATGTTCCATCCATCAGGCATCATTCAGGAATTTAAATCACATCCTCTGGATTTTGTTTAGATAGTTATGCAGGAAATAAACACGATAGGGTTGTTCAAACAAAACCTGATGCCACTGATTTTCCTTCAAATGACCACTCCCATCTTAATAGCCCTGATAAAACACAAATAAAAGAACCCTGTTGGAATGTTGTCTTGGGCCCATTATCTTATTCATTAACTTTCTGGCTGCCTAATGAGTTTATTCTGCACATGTATGCGTGTGAAATCCTTCTCCGTTCGTTGGAAGAGCAGAATGGAATAGCCGCCTGTCAGACGCCAGTGTTAGCCCAACTGACCGAAAGGACTGCCGTTTTTGCGGATGTGCTGGTGTTTGTCTGATCCTTGCTCAGGTAAAGCCCAGGGTTAAGAAGTCATGGGTTGGCATGGTTGCTGTTCGTGCTTTACGCTGGGCTCTAGGTAAGAATGCTGCAGCAGAAGTGTGTGCGCTATGAAATAGGCTTACTGCGCCTATGAGGCCTGCCTAGCGTGGGAGGAAGAGGCAGGCGTGGTAGTGAGGAGGAGGGGGGGAATCCTGCTTATTCAGTAAAGGGGCATAGCACGAGTCCACTTTAATCCTTTCAGCGCTCCAGTGTCACGTGTAGAGCCAGCTCGCCTCCATTTCCGTCCCTTGCGCTCCCTTTCTCTCCTTCTCCCTCTCCCCCTCTCTCCCTCTCTCTCTCTCTCCCCCTCTCCCCGTGTCATCCGCCCCAGCCCGTAAACGAGCGGGTTTTTAGTAGTGCGCTCATGTCCGCGGCAGTGCAGGCATGTGGAGCATGTGGCCCCTCTGACATTCCCCTGTGTGATGTAGTGTCCAACTGGGCCTCTGAGGGAGGATGCTGTTAATTATGCTGTCCTTGATGACCGGCCGCTGCACCTCTCTCTCTCTCTCTCTCTCTCTGTCTCTCTGTGTGTGTGTGTAAACCAACACTATTGATCAGGCCGGGGCCATTAACCGGCCTGTGTAAGTAGATGCCGCTTTTGTAAAAGCGCTAGGTAAGGAAGGAGGGCAGAATGAGAGGACACAAGCTGAAAAGAACAAGCCAGCTGAAGGTTGCATGTGTGAAGGGTGTGTGTGTGTGTGTGTGTGTATTTGACTGTGTGTGTGAGCCATGCTCATTGTCGTCTCTTCAACGTTAGGCAGTGACTCCTCTACCAGTTCTGCATGTCTGTAGTCAAGGCTGTTTCAAAGTTGTGTTTGTGCAAGTCCTGTTCCTGTTTTTCCTCTGGAGACACACTCAGTCATGCATCACTGAAATAACATTATTCGAACACACGTACTACGTTTTACAAAGCAATGTTTTCTCATTTTTAATTTATGTTTTGAAAGTTGCTGTTTTTACCTCACATTTAATACAGGAGAACATCACATTGACTTTCTCATGACACTTAATGGGTCACTGTGGGTAAATTCTCATGACTGACCTGTGAGATCTTAGAACACTCTTCATAATGAGCTTCGCCATGAGGTTAAAGTGCTCACTTTTGTTTAGCAGGCTAAGAATTTAGGTTGATAAGATATACATATTTTGTTTGTTAAGACTTTGTTCTTTTCACCTGCCATGACTCTGGTCATGCACAAGTAGAGTTTTGTATGCTCAGTGCTCAATTGCACATTCAATATGTCCATATATTTATATGTATACTTAGGGCTGGGCAATATTTCAAATATACTCAATGTATCGCGTCTTGATTTATGCGCAGTAAATGACTATATAGCAAACATTGAGTACAAATTGTCACATGATTTTTTTAACGTGACTCGCTTTGGCGTTTCATTTTCGCTTCTCTCGCTCTCCTAAGGCTCTCTCCCTCTCATGAAAAGAAAAAAACTCTCATACATACGTCACACTCACTCGGCCAACCATCCAGACCACTCTCCTAGGCGAGTGTGTGTGACGTATATAGCTGAGACGTGTGTTTCTGTATCTGGAAGGAGCGGAAGAAGTGAAGCGCCAAAGCGAGTTTATACGTGTCGAGTTCGGAAATGGTAGGCCTAATACAAGATGGAGGCGGACGAATTGGTTCCGAAAAGAAACGGCGCTGGATCCATCGTCTGGCAGTGGTTTGGATATTGCAAGGAAGATGTTGAATTAATACCGTTTTGTTAAATTTGACTTTGTTGTGATTTCTCCCTTTCTGCATGCAAGTTTAAAATTGTTCCGGTAGAAGGCCCTAATGGATATAAACAAGAATGTTTGAATGCAGACATATGTTGCAGGGACTACTAGAATCATCGTACTGGTGTGATTGTATGCATCGAAGGGTTAAATCGAGCATTTATGAAGTGCTGTAGAGGAGATTTCAAAATATCGAGATATATATTGTGTATCGCGATATAACCTAAAAATATTGCAATATTATTTATAGGCCATATCGCCCAGCCCCATTACATATTTATATTTATGTTTATATTTATATACACATATATTTGGATGAAAAAAATTGCTGACTTCAAGCTCTCAATAACATAGTCACCACTGTCTACTTTAATTCATTTTCAGTGTCTGTGAACAGTAGTTAACTTAATGTTTTGACTAAATGTATGATCATTAAATGTGATAAACTCAGTGAGGAGAGTGTTTTATGTGGGCTATAAATTTGATGCTTTGATTGCAGTGCTGATAAGACATAAGATATCAGCTCATTTGTCAAAGTGCTCCTTGCCAAGGAGGTGAAGCGAAATAAACTGATTAACCAAAGTAGTTTAAGGAGGAAGTTAACCTGTGTTGAAATATTACCTTATTATAACCCTTATACATGTACCTTTGTACCCTTGTTGTTTGTCGAAACTTCAGATGGTTTTTCCCATCATGCGTTTAGGTGTTTGTTTTCTTGTGTTGTTCGGTCCTAAAACACTCTTGAAGCTGCTTTGATTCATTCATGGCTCTGGCTACATCAGTAATGAAGCTTTTTGAAATGTCTTTAAAGAAGACAATTTCTATGTCTTGGTAGTGGAGTGTTTACTGACTGATGTGTCACTTTGTTGATTAAGGAGGTCTCATGTGTTCTCTCTGAGGGTGGGACAAAGTAACACCCTGTAGGGCTCTGTATGTTTTAAAGACAGGACATAGACGTATATCAGTACGGGGCTGCAAACAGCCGCTTAATGATATAATTAGGCCTAGTCAATTTCAAATTGACAACCATATGAGTAAACTGCAAAGGAGGCTGATTTCATAAATACTGAGCCCATGTGTTAACAGGGGTGAACTTGTTTTTGTTTGTTTGTTTGTTTGTTTTTGTTTTTTAAGTACTTTAAGTAACTTACAGGCTGTTGTTTCCCTCATTATCATCCACAAGCCTCCTGATTTGTATGGATGTCCAAAATGAGCAAAATCAAAGCTGAACCTATGACGTGAAACATTTGCTGACATTGGACCAAATCTGCTCTGTTATTGAAAGTACAAGTCCACCTGATGAAGCGGTTGTCTGGCATGCGCACATGTGGGCGTGTGCGCGTGATCCTCACTGCCAGCTGTTTGTTAGATGGATGTCTCTGCAGTGCCTGGCTCAGAGGAGGAGTGGGGACAGAACACTGTACCTGCTGACTTGGGCCATCACTGCTTCTCCTCCTGTTTTACCTCTTAGCCGTTATCTGCTTGGGACACACATACGTCATTATGACAGTGTAGCGGCATACGAAAGAGACAAGGCTGATCACAAGATCACCTAACAATGACCTTATTTGTAGTTGTTTTATTTATAGTTTATTTATTTATTTATTTATTTATTTATTGGATATTTTGTCCAAAAAATAAAACATCGTAAAACTGCAGTAAAATCTGGCACCAGTCTCAGCAAATCAGCAGACAAAAACACTTGCAAACCAGCTGTAAAAAGTCTTACCTCTGATTTCGGTTTGTCTCGCACAGGTATGAGCAACATACAATAACCCCTTTTGTTTTAGAGCGTGAATATTTTCAGAGGGGATACGTCGTAGTGCTGTGTTAACGTAGCCTACTGTGTGTCCATCAGTGCTGTGTTAAAAGCCAGTCTAGTCCCCACTTAAATTGATAAGGATCTGTTTTGCTGGTGGTTATTATTCATTGCTGTGTCTGAATGGCTGTGTTTATCGTTCTTAGCTGGAACAGTGAGGTCAAGCTATGAGGTGGTGAGCCATAGACAGTGTCATACTGTGCAGCTCTAAGCCCCGTGGGGCCCTCAGACAGGATGAAGTCTTCCTGGGGAGATTTCGGGCTTTCACAGTAGCCTGGCGTCTGCCCACGCGCCTTGTCTGGATTTAGGTTATTGCACCGCGGCCAGAGGTCATACGCCCGCCGCCCAGGACACCGCCACTCTCCATTAGAGCGCATTCCTTTCTGACTGGCCCAAACAAGAAAAGCTGGCCGCTTTTTTTTCTTTTGTTTTGTTGTAGGACTTTTTTTTTTTTACTCTCTCAGACAGACAGGAACGCGCAAACATACACGCATTTTATTGGGTTTTGTTTCAGATCAGTGTTGCATACTTGCACACAAGAGACAAAGCAAGGCCCGAGTCAGATTTTTCTGAAGGAGTCCTCCCTGCTGTTGTGCTGGCCCTGTTCTCTGACTCTCTTAAGAGTTAGCCCGTGGAACATGATACAGTACAAACGCTAATACATGCTGTCTTAAAAGGGACAAAATATAAGAGACAGAGGGTTCTGTAAGCTTCTGATGTGTTGTCTTCTTTCTGTTGTGGTTTTATTTGGTGGGCTTTTGTTTGTTTGTTTGTTTGTTTCTTGGTATGCACTGTGGAACCAATTAATTTGCACGCGGAGCTGAATCTCTAACACCACCACCACCAACAGGCCTTATCAGTAGCAATGCTGGAACACATAATGATGACTTGCCTTTTGTCTCCCGCATCAGTGATGTAAGCATGCCAGACAGTTACAAGAGCGAAACAGCCAGACGTCTGTTAGGCCTCACTGTGAGTAGATACAGTCTGTGATTGCGTCTCTGTGGAGCAGGCTTGGCCCTGTGATTAATGAACAACCTGCCGAGCATCGTCCTCACGCCGCCAGCTGACTCACAGCGTCGTGGCATGTGATCGTGCCGTGCACCATTGTGGTGCGCTTTTTTTTTTTTTTGGACTGTTCTGCTTTTAAGGTGTGTCGCAGGTTTCTAATTCGCCCTGTGTGGCGTGGCTTGGAAAGCCTAGCCTGGGTGAGTCACCAGTGTGGGAAGTCTAAGTGTCTCCTTGCAGCCAGCTCCACTGTCCCCGGCCTTCCTGGGGGAGCTCAGCGGATCCAGCGGTGAGACGAGCTTGCTGACCTACTGTTTCACTGCCTGAGGAAATGTCACATCCACTCGTGCGAACAGGGAGGATATGTAACTCTCTTAAATAGCTTCCTGACTGACAGCGTTTGTTTGTGCACAACTAGATGGGAGAGTTTATCTATTTATTTATTTATTTATTTACTCATTTATTTCAAAAGTCTGCACTATATATATAAGTATGAATGCCCTGTTCAGTGACTTAACTAAGCGTTTTAGTTCAGTCTGTGGGGCCCGGCGCTGGTTTGGCAGATTGAGCAGGAGAAAGAGAAGGAGCAGTGAGGGGAAAGGAGGGCAGAGGATAAGTCAGAAAGGCTCATGGATATTTCATTTGCGCTGGGGGCCCTGCTTCTTGGGTTTCAGTTCCGTATATCACAGCGCTGGAGACGGAGGCGCAGAGGGGATCCGACGACCTCTCTCAGATCGGTGTGGCATTCCCATCACTGTAACTCTAGCCCGAGTCTCCTACCTCAGGGCGTGGCCTCGCCAGGCTCCTGCAGGGACATGCTATCACACACACACACACACACACACACACACACCACACACACACACACACACACACACACAAGCCTCTAGCTACTGCTCCGTTTGGCTTTGTCAGTCAGTGAGGAGACAGTGGGCTGATATGGATCCCGAGTCCGGCTTTAAAGGAGCGCTAATATTATATCTCTCTCTCTCTCCTCCTCCTGTGATGCAGGCGTGAGACGTGAGACGGGCACGTCGTTGGTCTCAGCTGCTGTGATAATGTAGAGCGATTAGGAAGCACTCACTCAGCCCTACCGCACTTTATCATATAAACTCACCACCCAGGCTCTTTAACCTTCACAGCAGTAAATGCCAACTTCTTTGGGAGTGATGATATCCTGCTTTCCTGACTGGAAAAAAGTGTCGGTTTTCCTGTAGAATTTGGGATGTATTTCTCACTTCCTTGTTCATTTAGTGTATTAGCTATTTATCTAGCAGCTATAATGATTCCCAGTCTCATGTCCCCCATCCCACAGAATCACTGCGGAAAAGTCTGGAAAGAGCAACCCAGTTACTCTCATACATGACTAACAGTGACCCTGTCAGTGAGTCAGATTTACTGCTGTGTTCAGCCATGGGAACGCTCGAATTTTACGTTCGCCGGTTATTTGTTTGTTTATTTTTTAATGAACTAATGCAAGTGCTGCTTTGAGTCAGACACACTCTGAGCCAGTTAATGGTAATGAAATGGTTCAGACTGAGGCTGGTCTCCAGTGACTGATAACCCTGTAGTGGACTGTCTACCCTGTCCCGGAGGGCTTAGCAAAAGTGTGTGGTCTAGCTGTTTGAACACATCTCTGCACACAGGCTACACAAATAACACCACACCTACTGTGCCTGTCTATATGTGTTGTTTAGCTGTGTGTTCAGTTTTCCCCCCCTCCCCATTTCTGTGAATTTTGATTTTTGCATTGTTACTGTCAGGCAGTCATGGTGTTTTCACTGAGTTTGTTTTCAGAATACAGTGCCTTGTCAAACTAGAGGTCTCGTGCTTCAGTGGAAAACATATGGACTCTCTGAATCAATGCAGTAAAGCAAACGCATCTCTGAGACAAAAACATTTCATCTCTCATTTCTGAGGACACGGATAATGACACACCAGGCCAGGTAATGGCACATAATTTGACAGGTTTATACCGTCAGGTTCCTACCTTTTTTTGTCCCTAAGCTGGACGACGTGGGCAAAACCAAATCCATTTCCTTTCCTTTTTCCTCACAATTTTTTTTTTTTTTTGGTGATTTGTTCTCTGAGCACTAAGAAAACACAACATACACAGTCTGTACCTTGAGAGGTGAGTGGCTACATCGATGGTACACTTCAGATTGGGTAGGCTCTTGCCTTTGGTTTCCATGACTACAGATGTGACAAAGTTAGAGCACAAATCGTTGGATTGTTGGATTTGGAGTCAATAATAAAGCGCTGTGTTTTTTTTTTTCTTTTTTTAATTCTTTTTTCCTCCCTAAGAATTCATTACTTGTTCTGCCTTTCTCTTTACCATTTTGCCACTGATAGCATTGATAACTTGATAACGGTGATAGTGACCACAGGAGAGATGATGTACTGGAATCATCTCTCTCTCTCTCTTTCGCTCTCGCTCTCTCTTTTTCCCCACATGCCACTCTTTCCACCTCCGCTAAGACTCAGGTTTAATCAGATTTCTCTCAGAATGGTCTGTGTCTGTACAGGAGGTGACGGAGATGGAAATCCAGAGGTGTGTGATGGTTCACTTAACGGCCTCATTCATCCCATCTCTGTATTCCCTGACTTTTTGACTGCCACTTTTATAGTTAAATACACATAGGCACATGCAAAGACAGCAAGACTTAACATAAATAAAAGTTTGAGTGGGTAATATAGATGCTTAATTCTTGCTGTACATTTTTTGCCATGCTTAAAGGATTGAGACAGTGTTGTGGGTTCATTTGAAGTCAGTAAACTGAACTTGGTTGTTTTAAAAAATGTGGCATAATGTAAGTCTCTGTGGATTCACATCAGTGCTGAGTTAAAGAGTTAAACGTGTTTAGGAGTGGCAGCGTAGGAATCATTCTGAAAGCACACTCATCGTTTCTTGCAAACTTAACTCCTCTAAATGTCCGGGTTGCGGGAGTCACCTGCTGTTTTCATCATTGCCGTTCTGAGTGACTGTACACCCACTTCTGTAGTCTAGCACCGTGTACTAAATCACAGTCTATCTCAGTACTCTCTGCTCCCTTCCTGCGGAGGAGATGTCAGATGTAATAGAGGAGACAGACCACCCCCCCTGCACTGGCATGAAGGATCAGAAAGAGTTGTCATCATACTTCTTTATTCAGAGAGCTCTGTTTGGTTTAGCAGTATGGAAAAGACCTTTAATAGGCAGAGACACCAACACTAGGGAAGAGCTTTCCTCCAGCATCCAATCAGACGGGTGTTTTATTGCTTCACCTGTCAGAGGCCTTGAGACACATACGTCTGGTCACGATTACCCTGATAAGATGAATGGGTGGATATATACACCATAATCTTGAAGGTGATCTTTAGATGAACTCGTTCAAGTTGTTATTTAGAGGCCCAAACAGTGTAAAGTCAGCACCACTGTGTTTTATCACGCGAGGCGTTAAGCTTGGTAACTGGAGAAATGTCAGACTCATTAACATGCTGTATCGTGTGTTGAGGTGGGAGACAGTCATGAAGGCATCTGTACATCGCTTACATCGGACAGCACCAGAGGAGTGACATCACAGCTCAGACACACAGCTGATCTCTGTTTGTCAGCCCACACAGCAAAGACATAGAAATGCACTGTTAGTCTCCTGCACTGTTAGTCTCCTCTTGTCTCCAAAGGAATAAAGACTGTGCCTCACTGTCGTCTCTTACACACACACACACATACACACACACACACACACAAACATACACACACACACACACACAGAGTATTACATTTGTAAGTGGAGGTGTAAGGTTTGTCACACCTGTACTTGTTCACGCTATGCGTGCTATACAAGCAGACGCAGTCCTTTTTTCTCAAACCCTGTCTAATGCAGCCACTGACTGCTCTGCACTCAGACATGCTGAGTATAACCAGAATTCACTCACTCCATTTCTGAGGCTTAAAAGCACCGTGCAGCTGAATGGGATTTTTCTTTTTGTTATTATTTCTTTTCTTTCTTTTGTGATGACAGAAGAAGTCTGTAGTGGCCTGGCTAAATGGGTGCAGAAAAAAAACTTAGATTTTGGTGGTGCTTAAAGGAAGCATTTGGGTGAATGAGAAGTTCAGACTGAGAGCAGTCAGGTTTGTATTTACCCAGTTAAATAATAGAACATCTTAGCATTCTGCTTATGGTCATGTGTAAGCGTTGTGCTCATGGTCATTTATAAAAACACTGGTCAGGCTCAGGTGCTGATTGTTTTGGCTACATGGCAAGAGAGGTGTGACCTCAGCTTCTGCTGGTGGATGTAGGAATGCAGCTTACTGATGTTTCATGAGGAACAGTGGTGAAGGTGATGTTGGTGTGGACGTGTGAGGGAAAGACGTCAGTCATCAGCTGGGCTCAGCTGCATTTGAAAGCGTATGTACTCCTCAAATGTGAGGCTCCTGCATTCAAACCAGAACAGACAAAGCCTCTTTGAACAAGTTGACTTCGCCTCGAAATCTAGGTCGTAAGAAGGCAGTTCAATTAAGAACAGAACTTCACATGCAGGGATAATGTGATCAGATTGTAACGCATAAAAATTGTTACACCTAAAATGCATGTTTATGAATGAAAGGGTGGAAATAACACAGGTTTATTGAGCAATGAACAAAACTCTCTCTGTTTTTATCAAATGAATGAGCGCCAAAAGAACCCTCCAACCCTGTGTGCCTGCTTCCTTCAGTGAAGTGTTCTCACTGTTCTGTCCTGGTGTGGTTTGCAATGTCCTACTGTTCTATAGTGCCACTCTACCTGTATAAGGGTTAGTTAAAAAATTAGTTACAGGACTAGTTAAATACCAGTAAGCAGAAAAACAGTGACTGTGGAAATGATGTGATCCCTTTTGCTGCTAGCTGTTTCCGTCACCACATCTCAACCCTATAGAGATCTGTGGAGTGGTGCCCAAGGCAGTGTTTTCTGCCACTGACTGGTATGACATGATTGACAGCACTATTCCAGACATTAGCAGCTTCTGTTCCGAGGTGCACTGAAACTGCACTGGTCCTACTCATTCAATGATCAGTGGTCTGTTTGGTGCTCCACACTAGAGCCCGACCGATATAGGATTTTTAATACTGACACCAATTTCAATATGTGAGGATTTAAAAATCTGATAATGAAATATCGGCCGATGTTCTTTTTTTTTTTTTCAGAAACACATAAAATAAACAAAGATGTCGCCCTAGCATTTGGTATGTGTAATTATTTAAGAGTCCTCACCAAGATAACATGACGTAATGCAGTTTAGAAATGGACTTGTTTTATTGTCATAAATTGTACTTTGAACAGAAATGCAACAAAATATATAAGTATATATAAGTTTTTATAAATAAGAGTAAATGTATAAAAATGCAAAAAAGTTAAAAGAAAATCAGACCCATTATCCAATGCAAGCTACAAGAAACCATTCTTCAACCACCATTTGGCGCCGTCTAAAACACGGCGTCTTAAACTATGCAGTAAACTGATACAGTTACCTAGAGTAAACGCTGCTGATGAATGCATCTAATACTACATGACTGTCTGCAATGAGGACTTGCGACTTTGGGATTTCACGCTACGTGTTTGAAAGAGAAGCTAGATATGCTAGATAGTACCACGGAGTATTAGAACCACATAGAGGCAAAAAAAAAAAAAATTTGAGATTTTGAGAATGAGTTTGTAATATTGTGAGAATAAAGTTGTAATTGAGAAAAAAAGGTCGTAATATTATGCAAATAAAGTCTTAATTTGGTTGAAGGATCCATCTTCTGTCTCTCTGTTTCTTTTTTCATTGTCATGATATCGGCCGTTGTAAACGCTGATACGGATACGATTTATCTGCAGTTAGCTCATATTGGCCGATAATATCGGCACGCCAATTTATCGGTTGGACTCTACTCTGCGCTTGTACTAAAATGGATCATTCCTACAGACACAGACAGTCACATGGCCATGTTTTCCTATGTGAAGCACACTGAACAAAAATGAACAAATATGAGTTCCCCAAAATGACTGACAGCATGGCATGACTGTCAGCACAAGGTACACTGTTTCAAATACCTCTGAAACAGCCACTCTCCTGGGCTTTTCTGTGAACACCGCCTTCCACAGTGGACTGAGAACAGTGTGACAAACAAAAAACATCTAGTCAAGCGCAGTCCTATTGGTGCAGACGGCTTTTTTTAATGAGAGAGGCCGATGGAAAAGTTGGAAAATGGCCAGAATCGCGCGACCTAACAGGCAAATAAGATTTCGGTACTGCCGCAGTGTGCCAGGGCTCTCCTCAGGAACCGTGGTTCGAAGGTCATGGCCACGTCCAGCAGCCTGAGAAATGAACAGAGCTGTCAGTTGACTCTCTAATCCTGTCTTTACACGCAAAGCTGAGATGTTTCTGCAGTATGCATAAACACCAGGTCTTAGCCGAAGTCTTTGTTCAGTTTTGCTATGTGAAACAGATGATTTGTGATTTTTGGTGGGGGGGGGGGTTGTTTTGTTTTTTTGGCAGGAATTACATGCTTGGAATGTTTACATTATGATGTCATCAGTGTGAACCATTAGGTGTGTAGGCTCTAACTGTTTCCTCTTTTCTCTTCCAGTACTATGTGCCAAGAACCTAGCAAAGAAAGACTTCTTTCGTAAGTACACTGAATTCTGTCATCCATATTCTCAGACTGTACAGTACAGTGCATACAATACACTTCTTTTTTTTTTGAAGGACACAGTGTCTGTGCGCTGACATCATAGATGAATACAGACTAGGAGATCTAGCACACTTTATTATTTAATAAGCCACAGTCCTGTCGTGGTTTCGACTGCAGCACATTTGTTATCTCAGTAATTCAGAAAGATGAAATCACCCCCACCCATTTTTTCTTTTCTTTTTTTTTTTTAAACCACCTACTCTGAACTGTCTTTATTCTGTCAGGCAAGGGAACTCTCATTCTCATTCAGCAGTTTAAAATGAGATTCCACCCACAGGTCATTGGATATGCTGTGGAATCGGCTCCTGCTGTATGGATAGGATAGCAAAGCCGCTCCCGGTCATCCACATAGACAGTCTGACCCCGCCCACCCCCCATCAGTCCGTGGCCCACATATTATGCAAATGAACAATGTTGGAATGCGTCACGGACAGCCCACGGCCACTGCCATAGATCTCGTTTTCCAGCCACGGCTTTGAGCTTCTTTCGCGACATACAACACAGAGTGAGGTCATTAGCGACAGTGAAACTGTGACAGTAAGAGAGAGACGAAACATAACCAAGCTTTCAGTGCCAGCTCAGAATGAGTGTCAGGGGGAGGGGGGAGGATGCTCTTAAGCCAAGCTGTTCCTGAAGAGATGACAAGACTGCATTGCCAGCTCTTGATTAATTCTGATTTGTTGTACAGATTTGAGCAAACGCACTATGTGGTCCTTTAGTCTTCATTCTGTATGTTAGGACTGCCATCTGAATAATGTGCTGGATAAACACTTACCATAGTGCCTCCAATCCAACAGTCCTTAACCAGTTGAAATCGTTTCAACAAGATTTCTTTGAATGTGTGAGTCATCCCGTTCTTTTGAAACTGACTGGGGCAGTCACATTTCCCTTTGTCAGGTTTTGGAGACAAAGACCCATTGTCCTTGGCATGCTCTTCCTGCCGCGAGAGCAGCGTTTTCATCAAATACTGTTCTTTTTTTATATGCCTTTCTGCAGTAGGCTTCCTCACACTCATGTGTTTTTGTCACAGGGTTACCTGATCCTTTTGCCAAAGTCGTCGTTGATGGCTCAGGTCAGTGCCACTCCACAGACACGGTCAAGAGCACACTGGATCCCAAGTGGAATCAGCATTATGACCTGTGAGTAGGCCCAACCTTGAAACGTTGGGGGTTTTTTTTGTTTTTTGTTTTTTGAAACTCCTTTCTTTCCCTGAAATGAACTCTTCGATGGAAACTTCTCCTGCTTCCCGCTTTAGGTTTCAGGAATTAGGGTGTGAGTTTGTGCCAAATGGTCAAATCGCCTATACCAAATCAAACTAAAATCTGTCCCCCTTCTGGTCGCAGATACATTGGGAAGACAGACTCCATCACCATCAGTGTGTGGAACCATAAGAAGATCCATAAGAAGCAGGGAGCTGGGTTCTTGGGCTGTGTAAGGCTGCTGTCTAACGCCATCAGCAGGGTCAAAGACACCGGCTGTGAGTGAAAACACTAAATGTCCCTGTTATTGTACTGTAGTGATAAGTGTATTTAAGGCTTCTGTTGTAGTGATAAGGAGCAGTATTAGTGTCAGAGGTTGTCACTGCACTGTCTAAGGAGTTCTCTGTTTATCCATTGTATATCACAGAGCACATGTGACTGTTTTCTTTTCCATTAATTATTAGCTTGTGAGGTCAAATGCAGAGTCCGGGCGGTTTTGAACTGAGTGTTTATGTGGGGGTTTTCTCTTCCTGTCCATCACAGATCAACGTTTGGACCTATGCAAACTGAACCCCTCAGACAGCGACGCCGTGCGAGGTCAAATAGTTGGTATGTCAAGAGAATATCCCTCAGAAAGAGCTTTGCTGAAAATGAGATTTTAAAAAAAAAAAGAGAGAGAGAGAGAGAAAGATCGCCATCTGACGGTGATGTATTTCCTTTCTCCAAATCTCAGTGAGCTTACAGACAAGAGACAGAATTGGAAGTGGAGGCCCAGTGGTGGACTGCAGAGGACTGTTAGAAAATGAAGGGTGAGTTTGAGCAAAGCTTTAGAAGATGTTGTCTCGTGATTGGCTGTTTTGTCAAGCGGTGCCCCCTGCTGGCTGTCTGTGGTACATTAATATATAATGCATATATTAAATATATTAAATAGTAAAACTTACTGTATCATTGATTTATGCGGCAGAAACATTGTTCTTATATAGTTCTGTATCAGCTCTGTAGCAGTATTTTCAGTGCTGGAAAACCTTTCTATTCAAGTGTTCTATTCAAGGTCTGTAGAGTACCATGTCCAAAGCTGTAGCTGTGTTATATGTTTGTGTGTGTGTGTTTTTCAGACCAGTGTTTGAGGACTCTGGACCAGGACGGCCTCTTAGCTGTTTCATGGAGGAGCCGCTGCCCTACACAGACCCCACTGGGGCCGCCGGTGGGGGCAACTGCCGGGCCGTGGAATCACCCAATCAGGAGCAAAGGCTTCAAGCGCAACGAATCAGAAACCAGGAATCGAGAGGTCACGCACACACACCCCAGAACCGACCACACGGGCACCAGTCACCAGATCTACCCGAGGGTTATGGTAGGAGTCCCCTCAATGTGTTTTGGTGTCCTTGACCAACAAACAGTAATTGGGCAAAAGTTCATTTGGTTGGCTCCTGTTTGCCATCCTCTTTGTTTAAATTGATCTTTAAATAGTTTGAATGGAGCAGGGCATTTTCCCATCAGTATGCTATATATATAGATAGATAGAGAGAACTGTGAGCCATGTACGGAGAGGAGACTCTTCAGTCACGTCCTGCCTCTCTGGCTGAACTCTGTGACTGCAACTGTTCCTGTTTCACAGGCAGACAGGCAGGCAGTCAGGTCTACACTCACTCAGTAGACCGCATCAGTGTCTGACCTCTGCTTGTGTTGAAGCATGGTGCTCAAACAATCAATGAAAACAATGAGTGCTTCCATTTCGAGCTCGCCTGGCTGGAGCGCCGACTGCCTGAGAAATGACTCCGGCACATTCTGCCTCTTGGCAGTGCTTCCCGTCTCGTGGGCTGGCTCAGATTATAGTCCGCTCTCTTGACTGTGTGTGTGTGTGTGTGTTTGTGTGTGTGTGTGTTTTTGTGTGTGTGTGTGTGTGTGTGTGTGTTTTTGTGTGTGTGTGTGTGTGTGTTTGTGTGTGTGTGTGTTTTTTTGTGTGTGTGTGTGGTTTTGTGTGTGTGTGTGTGTGGTTTTGTGTGTGTGTGAGTGTGTTTTTGTGTGTGTGTGTGTGTGTGGTTTTGTGTGTGTGTGAGTGTGTTTGTGTGTGTGTGTGTGTGTGTGTTTGTGTGTGTGTGTGTTTTTTTGTGTCGCTCATTCATTCCTTACATCTTTCCCTCCTCTTTTACGACCACAGAGCAGAGGACGACTGTACAGGGCCAGGTTTATTTCCTGCACACCCAGACAGGCGTGAGCACCTGGCACGACCCACGGATACCACGGTAGGCTTTAATCCCCGACCGACTCAACAATTGAGAAATGAATTAGCCACATTAACTGCTCCCCCCTCTAAGAGCATGGACGAGATTTTGGATTTTTAAATTTTTTTTTTCCAATTAATGCGCGATCAGTAATGAACTAACCCAGTAATCAACCTTATAACTGCGTTGTGTTCAGTTTGAGAAGGGGTCCAATAAATTTGGACCTTGATAATCTGAAACGGGCCCTGAGGTATAGAGTAAATGGATATGATGAGAGAAAGGAGGATGATGGGGACATAGTTAGCTGGCCACACACGTGTGTTTGTGTGTGTGCATGTGCGTGTGTACGTGCGTGTGAGAGAGGGAGACGAGAGAGAGAGGAGCAGTGAGGTGATTGGTGCGGTTGCTCCTCCAGGGACCTGAACAGCGTGAGCTGTGAGGAGCTGGGTCCGCTGCCGCCCGGCTGGGAGGTCAGGAGTACAGTGTCAGGAAGGATTTACTTTGTCGACCACAATAACCGAACAACACAGTTCACCGACCCCAGGTTACACCATATAATGAGGTAAACACACACACATACACACAACCTGTTCCCCTCAGAAACTGGATTCAACTCTTGGTCTCTGATTTTAATGTGTCCAATCACCTTTTGATTGAATAACACACTGACAAATTAAACTATTAAATCCCCAAAACCCCAAAGTAATTAAATCCTTGAAAATAATCATGTATTCCTCTGTACGCCTCTGTGTTGTTGTTTTGTTTTCTGTTTTCTTTTCCTCCGTTAAAGATCGGACCTGCAGGTTATATATGTGGTGCACTGAACGAAAAATGCTGGAGCGGTCTCAGATATGTTTGTGTGTGCGCGTGGGTGCGTGTTTGTGTGTTTGCCTTGCAGCCAGCACTCTCAGGTGAAGGAGTCGAGTCAGGCCCTGCCGGTGCAGATGGATGTTCCTGTGGAGGAAGGTGAGGGGGAGCTGCCTGTGCGCTATGAGAGAGACCTGGTCCAGAAGCTCAAACTGCTCCGCCACGAACTCTCCCTCCAGCAGCCTCAGGCCGGACACTGCCGTATAGAGGTGTCTCGAGAGGAGATCTTTGAGGTAGCCCCCCCCCCCCCAAATAAAACCTACTGTGGGTGCCCTATAATTACTTTATTAATCTTGGATTTTGCCAGCGTGAATCTAATTCAGGGTGGTGTCATTTTCCACAGGAGTCGTATCGACAGATCATGAAGATGAGGCCTAAGGACCTGAAGAAAAGACTGATGGTGAAGTTTCGTGGAGAAGAGGGCCTGGATTACGGCGGAGTCGCACGGTAAGGCCCTCTCTTCATCACTGCTATCCCTGTCATCACGAAAAAAAAAAAATGCAGAGTGGACCATTTTCCCATGAAGTTTTCCACTGTCTCCTTCACTCATCTGGTTCAACTCACTCCAGAAGGCCCTGGTTGCTTCTTTCACATCTCATATGACCGAGACCTTTACCAAGATAAAGCTGCCTAAATTCCTTTCTCTCTCTCTCCCCCAGGGAGTGGCTTTATCTTCTGTGCCACGAGATGTTAAACCCTTACTATGGCTTATTCCAGTATTCCACTGATAACATCTACACCCTGCAGATCAACCCAGACTCATCCATCAACCCTGTGAGTATGAGCTCTCTGAACAGCTCTCAGACGCACGCCATTTACATAAGCAAGGATTTTGTTCTCTGTAAATCACAGGGGAAAAGAGAGAGAGAGACAGGGGTCGAAACAACAGTAAACCACACACAGTCCTCTTCGGGAAGGATAGCTGCTATGGCTTGCTCTGCCCACCAAGCAGCAGAACCCTGTGTTGACGCCTGTGTTCTTCTCCTGTTTTTTTTTTTTTTAAAGGATCACTTGTCTTATTTCCACTTTGTGGGGCGAATCATGGGGCTAGCTGTGTTCCATGGACACTACATTAACGGGGGGTTCACGCTGCCCTTCTACAAGCAGCTCCTGGGCAAGCCCATCCAGCTCTGTGACCTGGAGACCGTTGACCCAGAATTGCACAAGAGCCTCGTCTGGATCCTGTAAGTCCTGCCCAGTCGCTACATGTTACCGAAGGGCTTTGTTTTTGTAACGTTGCGCATCCTCTAAAGAGGCAAATGTCAAATAGGCAAGGCTTGGCTGTAGAGAAGTTAACCAATGCAGTGGCAGAGACGTGTCATGACCCCTTACAGGTTCATGTGTTTTCAGATCTTAAGATCAGAGTGAATGATGGATGTGCATGCCCCAAGTTTTTTGGTTTGTTTGTTTTAAAGACCTTGTTTTTTTTTCTGTTTTTCTAGAGAGAACGATATTACATCTGTTTTGGATCATACCTTCTGCGTCGAACACAACGCATTTGGCAAATTCCTTCAGCATGAGCTCAAGCCCAACGGCAGAAACATCCCCGTCACCGAGGAGAACAAAAAGGAATACGTGAGGTATGGGAAGGATGTGAGGGGCATGTGAGGCGCGTTGGCCTCGGGTCGCCGTTGCTGAGAGCACGTTTACCGGCAGAGGGCAGGCCGCAGCCAGCCTGTCAGTGATGGCTGGGCAGAGGCTTAAGATGCCTCTCATTTTTCCACTGGCCAATTTGAGTCTTTTATGCATGAGACACCAGTTAAAATAGTTCGTGAGATGTGAAGCCATGTGAAAGATCACATCATGGACAAAAGAATGCAGGGTGTCGCCATGGTACACGACTGTTTTTCTGGACTGGCTCTGCATCTTTTGTTTTTTGGGGGGGTTTTTTTGTTTTTTTTTTCTGCAGTTTTTCCTCATAGCTTATTCTCTGTTTAGGCTCTATGTCAACTGGAGGTTTATGAGAGGCATCGAGGCTCAGTTCCTCGCCCTGCAAAAAGGCTTCAACGAACTGATCCCACAGCATTTGCTAAAGCCTTTTGACCACAAGGAACTTGAGGTAAAACACACAAACGTACTCCACAGACTGGGGAAACATCTGACACAATGCATGCGCAAACTGCCTCATCTTGTTTTCAGTTTAGCTGTTCTTTTTTTTTTTTTTTTTTTTAATGTCTTTTCCTTCTTATTTGTATATGTTTGACAGGACAACCAAATAGTGACAGAGACAGACATCACAATAGAGAGTTTCCAGCCAGTCTCCTAAACAGTGTATTTGTGTCCGCATCTTGCCGTGTTGAGACTGTGAGGACTGTGTGTTTGTGTTATAGCTGATCATCGGAGGCCTGGGGAAGATCGATGTGAATGACTGGAAGGCAAACACGCGGCTCAAGCACTGCGTAGCAGACAGCAACATCGTCAAGTGGTTCTGGCAGGCCGTGGAGTCCTTTGACGAGGAGCGGAGAGGCAGGCTACTTCAGTTCGTCACTGGCTCCACCCGCGTCCCTCTGCAAGGATTCAAAGCACTGCAAGGTGGCTAATGCTAGTCCCGTGTCCTCAAAGCACTTTTAACCCACATTACAACTGAAAACCGTTCCCCAGCGTAAAGAATCGTTGGCTTTTCAACAGAGATTGTGTAGACTTGGTAGAGCTGCTGCCATAAGTGGTTGTGGTTTTCTCTTCTGTGAGCGTTTGCTGTTTGCGCCTGAGTACAGTTTGTGTTTTTCTGAGGCGGGGTTCAGTGATAACTGGAGTGTATCTTTGTAAGGGTCTACAGGTTCTGCAGGACCAAGACTCTTCACCATCCATTTGATTGACGCCAACACAGAGAACCTGCCCAAAGCCCACACATGGTAAGGTCTACCCCGGAATAATCCGTTTCCCAGTTTTTCTCTCTGTCCTCCGCTCACTACCCGTCCCGCTCTTCCTTTTTCCAGCTTTAACCGCATCGACATCCCACCTTACGAGTCTTACGAGAAACTCTATGAGAAGCTTCTGACGGCGGTGGAGGAGACCTGTGGCTTTGCAGTGGAGTGAAAGCGCTGTTAAGCAACTAACAGTGACTAACCCACCTAACGAACCCCTTCTACACCTCTTCACGCCCTTCAGCCCGAGGGCGGACAGACCAGACTGGTGCCCCCCAACGGGTTTCAAGCGTCACCTGCCAGCCTCACCCAGGACTGCAAAGAAGGGCCACGCAAGAGGCAGGAACTCAAAATGCCTCCAGGCAAAATTTTAGGAGTATTTATTCTTCGTGTGATTATTTTTTTTGTTTGTTTTGTTTTGTTTTCATTTTTGTTTTTGTTTTTTTTGCAAGATCTTTTGCATTACCGTGGTAACAGATTCCACAAAAAAAAATAACAACCATAGTACACACACACACACGAAAAAAAAAGAAAAGAAAAAAAAAAAGAATCTGATCTGTATCCGTTTCTCTTCCTCACAAAGCAGAAATCCAGCTTGTGTGATCCGTGTCACTCAATGGATTGGTCTGTAGTCTGAGTTTGATTGTAATTCTGCAGTTCTGTGTCCTGTGTAGCTGCAGTAACCCCATACTCAGCCAAGCCTGTGGTCTACATGAAGTAGAGGACTTCATTTAATCTTAAAGGAGCAAAAACTGAGGTGATTAAGCATACCTGGTTCCTCTGATCACATGACCAGCCTGCCTAAAACCAATTATGTCTTGAAGGAACAAGATTAACACACCTGATACTTTATACTCACACTTGATATGAAATTAATGATGTCTGCAGACCTGTTTTTTTCATTTTAATTTGATGTTTTCTGCATCCTGTTTCAGCTGATGGGATGATGATGTACATTTCAGTGGTATCCATTTCTTATTCTGTACGTCAGGTATTTACATTAAGACATTTTAATTCGATTGCTTGTCGTGTGAAATGCTTTTTTTTTTTTTTTTTTTTAATTTTTTGATGGAGAAAATGTAATTCTTAGTGAATTCTTAGCCCCCATGTGGGACCCTGATGGTGTCGTGGTTAACTTGAAGCACATTGCATGTGACAAAGATCATATGTCGTCTCCAGCGGGACGGTTGTGTCCGTCCGTGCCCCCCCCCCCCTTTTTTTTTAAACAAACAAAAACAAAAAAAGGTCCCCTAGTGTCAGCATTATCCAGAGCAAGCCAGTATTTTCACTTGCACATCTAAAGTGTTCAGTGTAGTCACAAGTAGGTTTTTGAAATCTTTCCTTCTTTTCTTTTGAGATGCTCAGCTGATGAACATGGTGTTGTGTTAAATGCAACTCCTTGAATTAGTAGTTAACTAATTCATCAGAGCTTTAACATGTGGTGTAACAATTGATTTTGTCTTTGCAGGTTTAACACATTCTACTAGCATCAACTCACCTTTTTTTATCCTGACATGGGAGGTTGATGGGGAAAAAAAAACAAAAATGAATTTTAGATAATGAATGTTCTTCTGAATTTGAAGTGTGTTTGTTTGTTCCTCCATAGGGATGTCGCAGGCATGTCTTAGAAATCTCAACTTAATTTCAGCCTAGTCTTAGAAACAGCACATTAACTCATCCGAATCTGGACTGTTGTAAGGTCCAGATGAGATTGACTCATCCGAATCAGCCGGACTGCTGTAATCTCTCCGGTCACTCACTCTTTTCAAAACAAATCTTAGACAAAACCTTGCGTTATAGCACTTTGATGTACAATCATGTTACATTTTTCTTCACTAGAGAGAGAGAGACTAGTGCTTCCCAAGCAGATTGTTCAGTCAGCGATGATTTCTTCAGGCCACATTTAGTGGTGGTTCACCTGAGAGGTTCGCCCGATTTCATTCCCTGGTTTTGTAGTCTGGTTGTATGAGGCAGGTCATTCCTCTGCTGTTTTGGCAAATTGAATGTGCAAAGTGATGAGGGCTCTTGTGATTTCCTTATACAATGCTGATTGCGCACGGCACCTGAGTATTCTTCATAAATTGAAACAAAAAATGAGCCAACTCCATGGTTTTTAAGTGTTCCACAACCACTTGATTTGCTTTTTTTTTTTTAATAATTATTTATTACTGTGTAATGTCCTTTTAAGTATTGCTGCTATAGTCATTCTTCCCTATTTTACAGAAATGGCTGATTACTTGTGAAAGCTGTACACTAAACTCTATTTTATGAATGAATCAAAGTATTTAAACCTGCTGCTAATTATTTGTGAGGTCAGTGGACAGAAGAACTTGACCCTTGACCTGGATGGAATTAGCAGCGATATTGTAGGCTGGACCCCGGAGGTCACGTTCATATTTGTGATATATGCAATAAATCCAACTTCTCGCTTCTGTCTAACTTTTTTTTTAGGTTATCTGTTTGTTTTTTTTAATTTTTCTTATTTGAACCACATTGGGCAACATTCATTTAATTAACAGGTGTGTGAGACAGGATGTTATTTTTTTCCCACTTTCCCAACAAGTAAGCAGTGCAATGATCCGTCGGTGAACTTCGATTGAACAGAAACGGAAAACGAAAAACATGTTTTGTGTTCTCCTAAGGGACTGTGCAAGGTATTGAAGATGAATATGGACATTGCTGACAAACTGTAGTTATTATTTCCAATGACAAAAAGGCTTTTTCCCTGTTCCTGTGACCAGTCTCATTACAATGTACAATTACTAGGTTCTGAGTGTCATTGTTAATTGGATGCAAGAGTAATGTCACTTACTATGTACTAAACATTTCTGAAAATATTCAGTGTAAATAAGATTATATTAAAGAAACTACATTGAAAATATACTCATTCTACCGACTTTTCATCGTGTATTTTAGAAAGCAAAAAACGTGGAGATCAGTGCAAAGGTATAGATTAAACTCTAAGGCAAATGATCCTTTCAAATGTTCACTTTTTTTTTCTTAAATTGGTGACAACCAAATTTTTTAGTCATTAAGATAAAAATCATTAGTGGTGCCACTTGTTTGTGCAGGCAGGAAATGAAAGCATTTATTGTTTGCACCTGATCTTTGAATATTTTATTTATAACATATTTGTAAAGTGGATTTGTGAGACATCGGCAGGTGGTGTATGTTTCCGAATATGTGAATATATTATATTTATAGCTTTGTCTTAGATGCAGCAGTGATGTACAGATTACTTCTCATGGTCTGTTCACCATCACCATATAAACCAGCACGGCTTGGCAGAGCTAAAAAAAAAGCATTTATATAAAATTCGTACTCAGTAGAATGTTAACTACAAAAGTTTTGATTTACATGAATTCCACTTTAACATATTTACTGTGCTCCTTTTGAAAAACGCAAGCAAAGAAATAGTTCTACATAAAAGCGTGCACACATACGTTTTTCTACGTTTTCATTCGAAGCCAGTCTCCTCCTTACGCAGGCTGAAACTAGATATGTGCAGAGGAATGGCTTGAGACATTGGAATGTTTGCCAAGGCCGGGAGTGTTGCTATGATCCTATAGAGGTAATGATGAGCCAACACAGCAAGATCTCTTTGAAAAGTCAAGGCTGCCTAATGAGATGACATTTCAGTTCAGCACATACAGCGAGAGCAGCCAAGTCAGAGAAGAAACCAGAAGTGTGAATGCCATGTAAAAACCTTTGAGGAGAAAAAAAAAAAAAAAACACTTGATACTGCATGGAATTACGGCTCACAGATGTGAATCCATCAATAATTCACTAGTGAAGTGAATTAATTAGACATGGTTGTGATCAAACAGGGAAAATATAAAGCTGCTGATAATCAAGTGGCTCCCAGTTCCGCCTCACACTGACACTCTCACAGGTCCACCTCACACTGACACTCTCCCAGTTCCACCTCCACTGACACTCTCACAGTTCCACCTCCACTGACACTCTCACAGGTCCACCTCACACTGACACTCTCACAGGTCCACCTCACACTGACACTCTCACAGTTCCATGTCACACTGACACTCTCACAGGTCCACCTCACACTGACACTCTCACAGGTCCACCTCACACTGACACTCTCACAGTTCCACCTCCACTGACACTCTCACAGGTCCACCTCACACTGACACTCTCACAGGTCCACCTCACACTGACACTCTCACAGTTCCACCTCACACTGACACTCTCACAGGTCCACCTCACACTGACACTCTCACAGTTCCACCTAACACTGACACTCTCACAGGTCCACCTCACACTGACACTCTCACAGTTCCACCTCCACTGACACTCTCACAGTTCCACCTCACACTGACACTCTCACAGTTCCACCTCACACTGACACTCTCACAGTTCCACCTCACACTGACACTCTCACAGTTCCACCTCACACTGACACTCTCACAGTTCCACGTCACACTGACACTCTCACAGTTCCACGTCACACTGACACTCTGCAGTTCTCACAGGTGTCAGTATTTGGGAATTAATTGGAACTGGTTTGGAAGCGAGGTGATTCACATTCGCTGGTTTGGAATTTTCTCTCTAAGTCATTGAATATATCCAGACATTTTGGTTTGGGCTTAGTGAACTGCTGACACACCTCCTACAATCTCAGGCTTAATGAAGGTGAGGTAGATGAGGGATATTAGTGCTGACCTTTGTGCAGTCAGAACTGATGTGTCAGTTGAACGCTGATGGATGAGGCACAGCCAAAAATGTCTGATCTAATGTGTTATCATGTTTTCCAGTAACGTGTTCCTCAGACAGCTCTACATGTCATTCTAACAACATTTTTAAAAAAGAGTAAAAAAAAAAAAAAAGTCTTTAAGAGAGGGTGTTTTTAAAAAAAGAAAAAAAAAAAAAAGATTAATAATATGTATGAATTACAAAGCTATTAAAACGATCCAAAACATTTTTAAAATAGTCTTTTACACTGCTCACAGAAAGCGTCTGGCAAGTCACATTGCAAATGTGTAGACAGCCAGAATCAAAATCACATGTCAGTGCCAGCCCATGGGGAAAGAAAGGTAGCAAGACATTCACTGAGTAAACTTCATTATCAGATTCATTTTTGTGTATCTCTGTGATGATCATGCTAGTGTGATTCGCTCTTGATCACTACCATGATACACTCTTTGCATTTGGGTCTCTGTACTTAAAAGGGCATATTTGGAATTGTTGCCAAAGAGGCATGTTACACAAACGTCCATGCATAAAATTGGTGGTAATTCATGGGTATTTGTCTGACCTTGAATGTATCACATTTTCCACAGATTCCACAGTGAGAACATGTAGATGTTTCTGTTTTAAGTTCCCAGAGGAAATATACTGTTGATGATGTGCTTGGCAAAACCTGACACTTGGCCTTCTCTTCATCATGAAGTTATATAGCAGATGTTTACTGCTGGACCCTCAGTGTCTTTAATATCACCCTGACTAACTCGCCAGATTACTGCTTTCCTTCCTCTCTTTCTCTCAGGAACCGTTATGAGTCCTTCCACAGAATTATTTTATAGTGACTTGGTGATATATCCAGTTTCACAAGAGACAGGTTCTGACAAACCAGCCTGTGTTTATGTTTAATGGTGTTTTCCAGCTTGAGGTCTAAAGTCGGTTACATGCGCACAAGTCGATTAAATTTCCCCGATATTAGTGCACTTGGCTGCAGCTGAATTCATCTCTTGGGTTTGTTGTACAAAATGTATTCATAAGAGTCAAACTTGTTCATACTGTGCCATGAAACTGTATTTAAGGAGCAATAAACCTGTCTTCATCTGCAGTATCTGCTTGGCAAATATTTTTATCTGCACCAATTTGCCATATAAAATGTTTTTACAGTTTTACAAAGTGGAAAGAGATGTCTCATTTTCATGGTTTATTATGAAACATTGTCAAAATATATTTTCTCCATTTTGCTTAATAACAAATAAGCGATTCCAACAATCTGGTCAGAAAAAATATCAAACTTTTCTGGTTGCATTTCATACTTACTTGCTTGAACTATTAATCAGTTGAAATTTTATTTTATTTTTTTAAGTTATTTATTTACTTATTTTTATTACAGTATTGCTGCGTAGATGATTGCATACTTAATTTAAAGTACTGCATTCTTTCCCTTAGTTCATCTTAGACATGGGGATCTCCAAAACTGAGGTATTAATCTGTACCTGAGAATTTCACCTTAAAATCTTCCTCCATATTCTGGTTAAAGTCTTTCTTCTGATACAGAACTCTGCTGCTTGTTTGCAGCTGAACGTAAAAGTTTGAGAATTTGTTGTTATTAAAATCCTACATGTACATTTGGGAATGGAAACAGACATGCTTAATTTGTGAGATACCAAAAAACTGATATGGATTTTTTTCAGTAGCAATCATTTACAGTGACAGAAAATGTATTTTTACAGTTTTCTGTTCTGTAATGAAAATCAATCAATTCCCTTTTTTTTATTTTAGCGCAATCCTGTTGAGACCTGAAATGGGCATTACCGGTAATGACTGTGATCTCTCTCCAAAAGTGTGAATCTGTAAATTCACCATGGGCACTGACTGCACTGGAAAAAAAATTAACATAGCCTGTTTTGTTTTACCATTTGGCTCCGAGAACTCATTATGTCATAGGTAATTTGGGGGGAAAAAAACAAACTGAAAAACAAACATTTCTAAGCCAGAAAGAAAGATTTGCAATGCAGCATGGTTTAGGTTTTGGTCAGGAAGTTATGTAGAAATACAAACTGACAACAATCTTAGCTTTGTCTAAATCAGCCTTTCAGGTTGCCAGTCAAAATGCCTGAGTAGTTTATGTGGGTTTCTTATTGAAGTTTAAATCCATTTAAATGTAAAAATCATTTTGTCATTTTGTATCCATGACATGCATGAAGCTAATAACTTCTGCTTTCCAAAGTATGATACATTAAATCACATTGTCATTTTTTTTCTTTGTTACATTAGGAGAGAACATTAACCATATGTTATTGATGAAGAAATCCTCCTTTACGAACAAGCCATATAGTTCAAATACATTTTGCCTTATCATGAAGGAAAGAATTATTTGGCAAATGAGCAAATGAGAACATGTTTTGTCAAAATTAAAACTTTATGGTCATCTTTTGATCATCAAACACTGCACTTAAATATCCTCCCAAAATACAGAAAGTGTCTTTCATAGGGTACTGGGGCGCCCTGAGGTACCAGAAGCTTAAAGTTTAAAGAGAGAGGTCTAGAAAAAGAGAAGTTAGACGGTTCCTCACATTTGTCTACATGAGGTCACTCAGCTTCTTCTGCATCAGCTGATGGACATTCTGACACATCATCTCCCTTTCAGCAACCCATCCCCCTCCTCCTCTGACTCCACTCTCTGTCCACGGGTATGTTGCTCCATCCAGCTGTTGGCTGTGGGATGGGGTTAGGCTGGGATGGGATGGGTTCCAGGCTGATTAACCTGGGCTGGAACTCCAAACATGGACTCCAAGTCAAAGATGTCACCAAAACATACTCAGGTAGTAATTCATGGCAAAGCCTTTCCATCCAGTCTTCTTCAAAGCACGAACAAGTGAACAGCCTCAGCACAATGCTAGCATAGATTACACAGGTGTCTGGAGCCCTGCCGGAGCTATGAGAAATCCTTCTTTCCCAGGAAATTCCACTTTTTTTTTTTTTTTTTTTTTCATTTTTTGATGTTGTTAGAAAAAAAAAGCTTTGGATGTGTGTTCAAATGGGTTGAAATCTGACTAAGATTTCAATGACTAAGACAGTCATGGCATATGCTCTCATAATAAATCAAGCCATTGACCACTTGTGTCTTGTGTATGGGGGACTTATTCCCTTGGAAGAGACCACTCCCTATATGGAGAGAAATGCTGCAGTAGAGTTGAAGTTGATTGCATAGAAAATGCCTCAAATACCTTGGACTCACCCTGGATGATAAACTCAGCTTTGAACAACACACCATTGACATCCACAAATTCTGCCAGCAAAGACTCTCTGTCATCCGCAAACTCAAAGCGCTTTCTGTTGCCCCCACCTTCTGCTGCTGTTTTACAAAAAGTATACTTCAACCCATCCTCCTATACTGTTTCTTCGACATGTTACCTGCCTCCAACAGGAAGAAACTCATACGCATCACACACAATGCTTCCAAAAGTACTGGCCTCCCCACCCCCAACCTCTCAGACCTCTACAGCAAAGCCGTCGCACGCAGAGCATGTACCATTGCACATGACCCCAGACACCCCCTCAACCCATTCTTCACACTGCTCCCATCAGGTCGCAGATACAGATCCCTGGCTATGGCAGGAGTTTTGTCCCCTCTACCATAGCAATCATTAAACAAAACACCCCAGTAACTATCATGTGTAAAGGTGCTAGGTATATAAGTATGTGTGCATAAATGTGGATGTATCTTGTACGGATGCTTTTCATGTAGTTATGTATATAGTATTTATGTAACCTACGTGTTTATGTGAGGCTCTGTACAGACCATGGCAGCAAATTTCCTTGAAATGGACAATAAAAGGGTCTATCTATCTATCTAGAATAGCTCTGAACTGGGTGGCATTTACCATCCTTCTAAGGGTTTGCATAGACCTGTGCCAGGGACTTATAACCTAGACTATAACAGATTCACCAGAACCCTTCAGTGCAGGAAACAGACGCATGAGTCTGTCGGTCTCTTTTTAGTGTATACCACATATGTATTCACCCACATGATGAGAACGGGGTGAAAACATATCTCATTTGACTGTAAAACTTTGTTCCATGGCTCAAAAGTCTACTGCCTGTGTTCTTTACACTGCTTTACCCATGAAATATGCATTTTTGAATGTAATAATTTTATGCAATGTACCCCGATCGCAGTACCCTTCCCTGTGCATTTTGTGACAGACCGCTCTTTCATTCTCAATTTAAACTGTAGGAGAATTAATCTGCCACATGTTTCTCTTTCACATTAGATGCACCATGAACTTGTCTTCTTGTTTATGGCTCTGTGAGTCCATCTGTTCAGGATTTTAGGAGTAAGCAAGTAATTAATATGCTTCTTGTGTTTAAGATTTCAGTTGTCTATCTTTTTAATGTCTGGGAAACAAAGACAATGGAAAACAAAATATTCCAGACACATTCTTTTTAGTTTAATCCCGACATGAGTAAGAGATGCAACGGATTGATATACGAACGTGGGATTATTGCTTTTGGCTTGACACGACCTTAACCTGATGTCAAAGTTACGGAATGTGTAGATAAATCAGTGGATTTTTCCACAGGCACTGCGGAACGTCAGTCGGACAGTTTGTTTAACGTCACTATCTGCAGAGAGAACCATCATGCCCCCCCTCCCCCCTTCCCTTCCCGCCCCCCACATTAAGTCTATCCTTAGGCTGGTGCCATTTCAAATCATCACTTTCTTGGCATGAAAAGACGGCAGTAAATTCTCTGTAGAATATCTGGCTTCAGGAAATGGCACATGCTGCTGGCGCAGCCCCTAAACAAAAAAAACAAAAAACAAAAAAAAAACTTTCCTCCAGAACACAGGTGGAGAATGTGCAAACTGACCATCTTGGTTTCACGTCCTGTAGCTAGATGTCAGCTGATTGACGCTAATTCTTTACAGATGCATACTACCAGCAAAAGGTTGCTATTAGGTAGACACATGAGATTCATAACTGATAAGAATGCTCTTTTGGAAAAAGAGACTTTAACTAGCTTGATATAAATGACAAGGGAGGGCAGGTATCCTCTATTTTACCATGGACTGTAAAGTGTTTCTGAGAAATCTTTACCATCCAAGTAGTTTTTTGGTTCCATTGCACTTTCAGTCATAAGAATCAGGTAAATAAAGTGATGCTGAAATGCATAAAGTGTATTACTCTTTTTTCTTAAACACTGGCAGACTAATTCACTGATTTTTATTTATTTATTTATTTATTTTTACCACAGAACGCCCCTATTTTCCTTTTGGCTTTTATTGCAATGGAATTTTAACAGAGCCATTAAACTTGTTCCTAAGTGAATATTTGTTTTTGTTTAACTTAACGTTTTTTAAAGACCATATGGAAGAAAGGTTCATATTACAGGGGAATGCACATATTAAGTGACATATGGAAAATCTCAGTATCTGAAGCCATGTCGTCTGGGCAGGCTGCAGCATAGACTCATTACTATATTCATACTACATACAGAATAGTGACAGGGAAAACTCCAGGCCTTTACGCAAGTGTGGAGGTCTGTGTTGATGAAATATATTTGAGAACATTTTTTTTTAAGTGTACTGAGCTGGTATTACTCACAGTCATATCTACACACGTTATAAAAGAGTAATTAATATTCTTGCTGCTGTCGGTGTCAAATGAATGAAAAACTTAAATCCTCCCATCAAATAGAGGCTTTGTGGCTGATTTTTGGGGCAGGAAAACATTTTATTTATTTAAAAAACGAAATTAAAGGGGGCTATTCATTGTGGAAAGAATGAAATCAATGACAATCAGTGTAATCCATAAAAAACCAAAATCATCGAACTTTGCCCACTTTGAGATGGCATTCATTGTGTAAACAGATACTGCCAAGCTCAAACCCTACAGTTTCCTACAGTTTAGAGGCATAAAATCTGATAATAGTGTAATGTTTTGCAAGTGTATGGGTGTGTCTAGGGAGAGAGAAACAAGGTCAGATATTATTGGACTGACAAAATATACATACATAAACACACACACACACACACACACACACACACACACACAGATGCACGCACGCACGCACATGCATGCACACACACACACACACACACACACACTTATATATTTCTTACTCTTTTCTTATTCTATAATATTGTTTGTCTTAAAATACATTCAAAATTCATAGTTCAACAAATCTTCTCTGTGACTAATACTGAGGACATTTAGATTTTTCCTCTAGTAATCCCAACAATGAATTGTACAGTATGTAGGCTATTCATTGTTCAAACGTGTGTCTGTGCTAATGTGACTTTTCTGTTGAGTGCAGAATGTTATAAGCGCCGCAGGTTTTTAAAGAAAGTTTTGCAGCCATGGCCTTGGAAAAATCAAAACAGTTTTTATAAGTTGCCTCTGAGGACAAAGATGAAGTTCATTACTTTTTTTCTTAAATAATAGGAACGTACATCATTATATGTTATACGTTATAAGTCAGAACAGTGAGAATGCAGTACGGGGGTGAGGTAATCTCCACATCGTGAAGAAAAGAGTCGAGCTCTGGTACTTCAGAGGTTGTTCAGTCTCCATTGAAACACATGATCACCTAAAGACATTCAGCCCTTCATGTAGGGCGATAATTGCCTGTAAATTACTGGTTTTGAGCCGGCAATCACGCACGACTGATACTGTGACAGCAATTACAGGGACATTTATTGACATTTAAGGGGAAGGTTCATCACAAAGTTTTCCAGTGATAGTTTTCTGACCCTTTCTTTTAAGAATCTACAAAATGTAAATATGAAATGTGAAAATAATACAGAATATCTCAGTTAATATATAGTGTGTACATAGGGAGTGTATATATGGAGTTAAAATATAGAGAATATTTTCAGTGAAATCCATATGACCCACTGACAGCAATTTAATGTGGTGAATCAATGTATGTATCTGGAGCAAAATTTGTACATTGATGTTGATCCAAAATGGAACAATGGTACTGGCATTTGAATTAGTAGGCTACATGTTCATTTGATGTTACCTCATTTAGGCCTATAAGCCTATATTGAAATGTTCTCTTACTCTGACATTGGCGGAGGCCCTTTATTTCTCTTTTGGAAATGAAAATTGTTTATTCAGTTTTGTTTACAGGAGTATTATTTCCAACAGTTCATGTCTCTGATATAGTTTTCTTTAAGTAAAGTTTTTCACTGTTGGCAGGAGTCATTTGCTTGTTTTCGTGGGACCAGTTTGTTTTGCTTCGTGACTGGGTTTCAGTAATTTTATTCACGCCTGATGAATAGTTATATTCATACTTGTGTTAAGAGTTCTACTGTACTAGTAAAGGTATACCGTAACGTGGGTCATGTGCATTTCTGCCCAACCTCAACAAGATTATGGAACATAACTGACATTCATGTTTGACAATGACAGTGTGTGTTGCAGAGGTCTGAAACGACGACGCGTGGATGCATTTTGGTAGGCTATAGTGCGAATTAAACCGACACCATTGTGACTAGTATGATTTGTTGAAAGAAAGAAGGCAATTTACATCGAAAATGTGTCAAAATTAGAGTTTGATTATTCTGAGCATTGTTTAATCATATTTTTCGTTGCGCATTCTCTTTCTATAGAAAGGCATTAGCGATTTATTTGGGTTAAACATATTCCGAATTAAAAAAAAAGAAAAAACAATAACAATAATAATTAACCACATTTCAATGGTGGTTGCAGAAGTGCGTCACATAATGTACCCTAAATCATTTAACCTTGCCCTACATGCAAATGCGACTGATCATACCTTAAAATAAGTTTACCAGAATTTTCCACAGGGACAAGTTCTGGTGCGCGAAAGATACACAAAAGTCCAACTACCTCGAAAATATGGCTTACCTTCACAAGCTCAGTTGGCTACTTTCTTTTAAGTCTTTAACTGTAGAAAAAAATTCAATTCATAAGGTGCACAAGAGTTAGCTCCTCTTAAGTCCAAAACACTGCCACATTTGGTACCTGCTTGCGCTTAAGCTTGATTTTACTTAGTCAGTCCCACCCTCCCAACTCGCAAAACTCAGAGATGGTGACAATGTCATGCGGATTTTACACCACGAAACTACTGTATACATTTGGTGAGCTGAGCTGCAGTTTATTTAACGCTCTATTATGTTTAGAACCCTTTAGATCGCGCGCGCGTCTTGTGTTCTGTAAACTTTTGCCTGAGATGACAGAATGTTATTTTGATAGATACGATCAAGTTGATGAACCACTCTGCGCTTTTTTGTCCTTGATTTCATATTTGGAGGGCAAATATGTTGTCCTCGGTCTTTTCTGCGGTAATGGTTTTAATGTGCGCCGAGAAAGCCATTGAAATGGGTTGTTTTCAGCGAAGACCACACACTTTACAGTTTTAAAAATAACTTTTCTACAGTATTCCTGAGATATGGGGACACATCAGTGCTTGACAACAGCAAGTCAAACGAATGCCACCTTGGATATATTTTCCAATTCGTCGTGTACAAGTGCTGTGACAAAGCCCGATTCGTCTGTCTCCGAGATAATAATAACATCTTTACTTGGGACAGTCCTCACTATGATGTGTTTAGTCGGAGTTGTCGGGAATGTGTACACTTTGGTCGTGATGAATGTGTCAATCCGTGTAACCGGTTCCATGTACGTGTATATCGCCAACTTAGCCCTGGCAGACTTGTTGTACCTCTCTACAATTCCTTTCGTGGTTTGCACTTACTTTGTGAAAGACTGGTACTTTGGGGATATCGGATGTCGAATTCTCTTTAGCCTGGATTTTCTTACCATGCATGCCAGTATTTTCATCCTCACAGTCATGAGCACGGAGAGATACCTGGCCGTCGTCAACCCCCTGGACACTTTTGGCAGATCGAGACGTTACCGGCGCACCATCACCGTCGCCGTTTGGCTCGTCTCTTTTTTGCTGGCTCTCCCGGCAATGATCATGATCGATCTAAAAAGAAGCGTGGAGAACGGAGTGGAGAAGAGTATGTGCCACCCGACCTGGCAAATTACAGCTTACAAGGCATATCTGACGGTGTTATTTAACACGTGCATCTTGCTTCCTGGATTCATTATTTGCTATTTGTATCTCAAATTAGCTAGGACTTACTGGGTGTCACAAACGAGTATATTATCATCAAAAGAAGTGAGTAAATGTCCCAAACAAAAGGTATTATACATGATCTTCAGCATCGTTCTTGCTTACTGGGCATGTTTCTTACCTTTCTGGTTGTGGCAATTACTCAGTATCTACAACTTTGGGCAAGAGAATCTTTCTGATACTACAATGCTATATATCAACTTTTTCGTGACCTGTCTGGCTTATAGTAATAGCTGCATCAATCCCTTTCTTTACACTTTATTAACCAAAAACTATGAGGAGTATTTGAGCGACAGTCAAAAACGCAGGATCAGATTTAAGAGGTTGAGACTTTCATCTCAGCGATCAGTATCATCAGGGAGCCACCATTTTAGCAATACATTAAATATCAGACACCCAAATAATGTCCTAGACGCATACAGCAAACTTTGACTGTCATGTTATGTGGTAGATGTCCTAATGTTTTGTTAATTTTCAAGAATAAGACATATCCTGTTCATTCTCATATTAAAGTTGAGCTTTTTAAAGCTGAACACAGAGTTATTCAAAGGAAAATATGACTGGATTGGCTTTTAATGATTATGATTATGAAAAACAGGTGTGGAGACCATTTCAAAGGTTGTCCCCAAATGACAGCTATATTTGCTGTTGCGAAATGATGTGATTTTATTAAATCATGACAAATGCATGAAAAATAAATTTAATGAGGTGAATAAATTTAACTGTATTTATTGGCAGTAGGCTAATAACTCAAATTAAGAAGCCTAAACACAAGAGATATGTTATCCACATGTATAATGTAAATATGTTCAAAGTACTCGGTATTGTTCTCAGTATAGCACTGATGTTGAATCAGTCCAGTATTTTCTCTTAATGTGGGGGCAAAATGTGCAAATTAGTACATTCATCTTACAGTGTCAAATGTTCAGGGCATTTCGATGTATTTTGTCCAATGCTTAATACAGTGCAGCTTTATATTAATTATATTAGAACACAGCAACGGAAATGGGTAGATTACAATAGATATCTTACAGAACATTTAATGTGAGGATTTTGTTATATTCTAAATGTTTTAGTTGCTTATGTACTCTGTATTAGTAATAGACGTGATGTTACTTTACTGGTTATGTGAGATTTATTCAGCCATTGATGAATAAATCAGATTTTTTTTTAAAAAAGGGTCTCATGGACAAATGTAATAAAGTTGTCTTTCACAATTTTGGACATTTGGAGTTTTGTGCCTCTTTGCTGTATTGATGATATTTTGACAGATGCTTAATAGGCATCCGTTTCTATGACCAAAATGCCAATACAGTTCCCATGGCGATGGCTCATTTACCTTGGCATTCACTTTAACTGCCCATTGGTGCTCAACAGTGGGAGGCGAGTCAGACAGTTTCTCTCCTTTTCTCTGTGAACAGCAAGTGAAGTTACTTATTTCATGATATATTTGAATAATAGTAATAATAACAACAGCAACAACAACAACAATAATAATAGTAATAATTATAATAATAATAATAATAATAATAATAATAGATATGATAGAAGAAGAGGAGGAAGACCAATAATAATGCAAGCTATTTAGAGCCTAATATCACTATTTATAGTTATAGGCAATGTTTAATATCCGTTTTAATCTGTTTTGATATTCTCTGCTGCTTTCTGTTGCTTACAAGAGTTTTGAAATAATTTGGAGTTCTGCCGTATGACGTTTGATCAGATAAGACAGTAGCCTACATTGTTTATCTCTGAGAAAAACAAACTGCTGTAGATGAGCTGTTTTTTAAACAAGGGGGAAACACGTACACACTCAGACACAAACACACACCCACCCACCCACCCACCGACCCACACACACACACACAAACACACACACACACACCCATGCACACACGTACACAAACAAAACAGTCAGTTGTTAACATGCCCTCTTTGCTTTATGTATTTGTTTGACTGAACAGTCTGGGTTCCTTGCCTTGAGTACAATTCTCTGTGAGTATTCCTGGGATTAGCGTAGGATGCTCTATTTTACAGTTAATCAGGCCCCCTCTGAGACGGCACTGTGTCAGCACTAAACTAATCACTCAAGACCATAGTATTTACCTCCCTTTGGGAAGTCAATGGAAATTTAATCATAAAGCAATAGTAGGCCTACAGTAAACAAAAATCAAAATCAACTCCTGTCATAATCAGAAGCACTCTCCTGCTAGGGTTTAGCATTGTCCTAATATTTGAAAAGAGTGACATTTATTTGTACACAGTCTGACAGAATCCTTGTTGATCTCTCCTAAGTGTCTTTCCACCCCTCCACATTTTATGGTAAAATATGACTTCAGATAAGTGGCACAGATGTGAAACTAATGTAAGGGTACAAAATTTCTGAAATGACGGGACACAAAAACCGCTCCTCAGATTCCGTGAGACACGATGCCTTCAAAACATATTTGTTTTGAAAAAAATACTGCTGGCTTTGCTTCTGCTGTAGTCATCTAATAAAGACAATGAACTATTGGCATACTTTTGCTCATAAAAAGCTTGACATTATAAACTAGGTTCCATCACAATCATAAAAGCTTCAGCAATGATTCAAAACATTTAAGTGAGGAAGCAGATCAGATTAGTATTTCTTCACAAACAGCAATCATCCCTCGCAGTTCATCGCTCTTCCAATGAAAATGCTGACCATTTTACAGGGTACACGTTCTTCTCTGCGGTGATACGATTAAAGACAATGATTCACTGAAGAAAATGCAGATTTCGTCTGAGTGATTCTTAAAGAGGTGAATACGGCTAGAGCACACAGACACACACACATACACACACTCGCACGCATACACACACACACACACACACACACACACACACACACACACACACACACACAGGAAAAGATAATCCAATCATCCTTTATCTCAGAGCTCATCTGGGCGTCCTTCATTTGTAGCCTTCAAATGTATCACCTGTATCACATGTGTCACATGTATCACCTGTATCACATGTGTCACATGTATCACATGTATCACCTGTATCACATGTATCCTACATCCTTGACCTGACTGTCAATATGAAATAAATCCATGTAAAATATGAGACCCCATGCAAAAACGGGTCTTATCGAGGAGAACGCCTCAAAGGTCATTCTGATTCACACAAAGTTGTGGACAGGCAACTACAGCTCTCTCTTACTTGAGCAATAAATTGGTCTTTCCTCATATGTCGTCCTCCCAAATATGAATATTCTTATGTATTCTTATCTATTATTCTTAAGAAATGTGCCATCAAAGAACCTATGTGAACATTTGTTTTCATCCGTACTTGATACTGGAAACTCGTCACATTATAGCCTGTTTTACAAAGTATAGTCATTTCTGCTCATTTTCGAGTTTAAAATGATAAATTGCAGTGTGAGGGCAGATATCAGAAATGCAGAGCGAGTTGCATTTAACTATACTGAAATAAACAGCCAGGGCACTGCGGGGTGTGCTTTTGTTTCTAAATATGACAGTCATCTACATGTGAGCAATTCATGACCGACCAATCACACATGGTTTTGATTGTTCACTACTAATATGTGTTCTCTTGAGCAAGTACTTCTTGAGAGACAGATTAAATTTACTGCTGCCATCCTATTTGTAAATTTTTTAGAAAAATAAAAAAGAAAAGCTCTCCTGTTTTAAACTCTAGGAAACATACAGGTAAATGTAATCTAAGGATGTAATTGTACGGACTTTTGTGACTGAATAGTAACTATTTACCATTTGTTTTACTATACACTGCTAACTGTTGTAATATTCATTTTTTAATGCTGAAATTATCACCATCCTGCAGTGTGCATTTAAAGGATGTTTGTATGTTAAACTGTATGGGCTCAATCCCTCGATTCACGGCAGAATAAAACAAAATATCTGCTATTAAAAAAAGAAAGAAAAAAAAGAAAAGGAAAGGGTATTGGGTTGAAATGTGGGCCCCTCCTCCTCTAACTTGTTAAAATAGCGACCTCTACTGTACCTGTAAGCATTCACGTTCATTTTA
This sequence comes from Chanos chanos, assembly GCF_902362185.1. Lineage (NCBI taxonomy): Eukaryota > Metazoa > Chordata > Actinopteri > Gonorynchiformes > Chanidae > Chanos > Chanos chanos. Next base: position 19,844,857 of record NC_044507.1, read on the forward strand.
CAACCCAATAAAACTACAAGTCCTAGCAGCCTCTCCCACCTAGTTACGTCGCCAAGCTAATGATGTAAGATGCTGGCTTGTTTTGGCTGCTTGTTTCGATATCCGGCTACTGTGAGAGATATAGAAACCGTGTCGATGTACAGTACATTGTTATCTGGAGGTATGTCACAGTCATTTGATACTGAATTGTGGCTGTCAACCATCTTTATTAGGTAGTCATAAGTGTTTTTGTCAAATGTGTAGAGATATAGTTAGCCAGCTTTTTCTCCCAGGACCTTCAGACTAGATCATAATCAGGAGCGAGTCTGCTATGCTAGTCAAGATTTATGTCTTCCTGTCTCAATAAGGTCTCTATTACGCCAGTGCAATTTAAAACATGGTACATAGTGCAAAAATTGGTTGCCAGTTATACGCCGAGAACTTAAATTGTCATTTGATTGCATCAAAAATATGCACTAATTACTCGCAGGCTTGCGACTGTTTCAATAACAGTTTGTCAACATTAGCTACACCAGCTAGGCAGGATAGCGAGATAACCATGCTATGCTAAGTTAAAAGCAAGCTATGAGACTTCACATTATAGTTTGCACTGGAAGCGTAAAGTTGCTGATGTTCAGTTGTCTGGACTGTCAACGTAATTCGACCGTCTGTTGAGAGGCTCTGAAGTATGCCTTATGGTTAGCTAGTTGATGCTATAGGCGAGCTTATTTGACATCGGCTAGTCTCTTGCTAAAATAACGTTTGGGAAAACACACAGCAGGAGCCAAATTACACTGGGCTCCCATTATTGACTAATAATATGAATGTTCTACTAAGTAGTTATCGATTCAATCGGAGTTCCCATTTGAAAGACGCAAATCTTATCTGATCACACCAAAGTCTCGGTGCGGTTGAGGATTAGTCTGAAAACTAATCCTACTATCAAATTTGTACGTTTCTGGAAAAATAACCTCTTTTAACCCCTTTAAACCTTTTAAATCTGCCCGTCACACCGGTAAGTGTGATCTAAAGATATGTTTGAGTGGATATTTGGGAATGAATAATGAGTATTTACCACTCTCTTTACGATGGTTTGATAGAGAACGTAAGAAAATGTTTTAAATGGTACAGCTACTGCAGGATTAGCCCATTTTAAGAACAGGGTTAAGTCCTATCACTTGCTTGTGAATATGACTGGGGTTTTTGGCTATTTTTCTGTTGTTTTTTTAGGGTAATATCCCTCTGAGGTTGGGACCTATTGAGCTTGTGGAAGTCTCAGGGAGTCTGTCTGACCATGGCAGATGGTACAAGTGACGATGATGTGGTTCATTTAGCTAGTTTTCACACTCATCGCCACCAAGGTTTGTATCAAGAGCACAGATGAGCCCAGTTTTTGCATAAGAGTAAAGTGTGCTTAATTCATACCACATGCTTTTACTGCTTCATCTCCTTCTTTGTCCCCCAAATTACTCGCCCTCTTTCTCTTTCACTTCATTCTTCCTCTCTTCCTCTTTGTCTTTGTGGTCAGTCTCAATGTAGGCCTAACTCCATTTTTTGCGCGAATAAAAGGGTTGAAGTAAAATGAGGATTTGTAATGTTAACTGGATATCATTGCTTATTACGCTAGTTTTTCCTTTAGGAAGTTATTGGCTATATCATTTTTTGTATGTTCAACAGGAAATGATTTTAGAAGAACCTACATAACCATATCTGACGATTCTGATGATGACCCTGTCACGTTCGTCGGCCAGGTTATGGTCAAGGATGAGGAAGATGCGGAGGAAGTTAGCATAATAGAGGTAAATTCATGTGCTGTATCTCATCTGACTATGTCCAGTGCACAACATGCATCATGAAACCTATGAGTCAATATTGTGAGGAGTGGATAAAGTACAGTTGAACATACGGACATATTTTCAGAGAAGATGGTACAGTACCTCACAAACCACATGTGGATTCACTAGTCAGTCTGAAAGTTAGTGTTTTGCATAGAGTAGTCCTAATTCAACTTTATAGCTTTTGTAAACACAAAGGCTAATTACATTAACACTCTGCACTCAGAATTGTTCCCAGTTTAGCAGGGAAATTGGCCCAAACATGTGACAGTAAGTGTTTCTTGACTGACTAGTCACCTCCTTCACTCTAAATTCAGATGTGAAGAATTTAAATGTCTACTCACTGGTTAACAGCACTGAACATTTTTACAGTTATATGTGCATTAGCCAGGAAAGGAGAGAGCCGGTCATACATGAACTGAATTTTTAATTCAAGGGTTTTAGAGTTGTATCTTTCGGTATCCTTTTTAAAAATGTATTGCTCTTTTTTCTTTTCCTCAGACACGGATTCTGCCTCAGCGCAGGTTCATCAGGCCCGCAGCTGAGTGGGGGGGGGGGCACTTCCCGCGGCCCCACCCCGGGACCCGGTCAGGCTCCCGCCAACAAGCAGCTTTTAGTAGCAACTGTTCATCCCACATCAGGAGACAAAGCCATAGGTGTCTTTAAAGAGGACCAGAATGCTGTACCCTCCACCTCTAGAGACAATGCCTTGCCCAGACCCCCCCTGCCTGCCAGGGATGCCCACGCCCCCATAGCCCTCCTCCGTGCGGTTAATCAGGGCGTCTCTGTGATCACTCCCGCCAGGACAGAGTTACCGGCCAATCCCGTGGCGGGCCACGCCCTTGTGATCGACATCCAGCAGGAGCCAGAAAGAGACGGAGCCGCGTTGCCGGATCAGAGCGCCGCGGGCCCCGGGCCGGCGACCGACGTCCGGCAGAGGACCGAGGCGCCTGCGGTTCCGGCCCAGGTCCAGGCCAGTCCACAGAGGGACCCTCCACAGAGGCTGCAGGGCGTGGTCGTCGTCCCGGTGCAGCCGGCGGCTGTGGTAAGGCAGGACGCTCAGCAGGAGGAACCGCGGCCCGTGGCTCCGCAGGCACAGGCGATGGTGGACGACGAGGTGCCGGGGCCATCTGTTCCCAGGCAGGATCAGGGAGAACAGCCGAGGGATCAGGCTCTACTCAGCTCTCTGGTGAAGGGAGTGGTGAGTCCTGCCTACGCTGCCTAAGAACTGGATTAGAGTTGTTTTTAGGGCTGTCAATCAATTAAAAAAATGAACTAATTAATCACATGGCAGACTGTGGTTAATCTCGATCAATAATGATTAAAGACATTTTTTTTTTTGGCTGGCATGTCACTGTGACTTTAAATGAATAAATGAAATGATATAGTATTGTAAACATGGAAAACAGAAGATACATTACAGAGGAGGGGTATTTTCATGTCTTTATTCACAGAGCATTCACAAAAATGAGCTGGACCTTTACTAATGGTTTTGCTCAGTGGCTGTGGAATAATCAAACTGAAACATGCAAGATGTGTGCCCCCCCCCCCCCCCCCCCCCCCCAAAATGTAGCTAGTTTGTTTGAACAGAACAGCACATGAGTGTGGTTGTGTGTGCACAAGTGTAGTTATATGCTTTTTTGTGTGTGGTGTTACGCTTATTTCGTGTGTGTATGTGTGTGTGCGCGCGGGAGAGACATACAGAGATTTTGTGTGTATCTGTCTTTTAACAATCCAAATTAGACATTGAACTCATTTGACTTTCACTAATGCACGACACAAAATTGCTGTGTGTGTGTGTGTGTGTGTGAAAGAGAGGGAGTGAGTGAGTGAGTGCACGTGTGCATGTCTTATGTCTTTTAACAATCAAACTTAAACATTCAGATAATTTAGATTTCATGTGCAGCCTTACAAAATTGCATTGATTCTAACTGTGTCTAAGAGAGAGAGAGGGAAATAGCGTCCGTCTCTATTAACAGTCCAAACTTAAACGTAAGCGTTCAACATATTAGATTTGACGCAGAACCTCTTACAAAACTGCTTTTCGCTTAGAGCAGCGAGTGAGTGAGAGAGACAGTGAGTGTGAGTGCAATTCTGATAACTTCTGCCGGTCCCTTGTCCTCGACCATGTTAATGAGTCTACAGTCCATTTACTAGTCAATGTATGCGAGGTGGACTTTGACATTGGGCCCCTGCACAGTTAACCTGGTTTGACGAATGCTAGCAGGGTTTGCGGAAGTCTCACACAGATGCTTAGCATCCAGATGGTACCTTAAACTTGTTGTACTTCGATGAAAGGCAAATATTTTGCCACAGTGTGTACATCCAAAGATATGTCTATCAAACATTCCATCAGCTTTTGTCTTATATCTGGGCAATACTTTCAGATTGGAGCTTGGCTGTTCCTAACCGAGTTCATCCCAGAAGTGGCGCTTGTAAGACGTGATGGGTCAGAGGTCGAGACATAGACGCATTAATCTTAACTTTAATCTTAACGTGTTAACTTTGACAGCCCTAGTTGTTTTGTAAAGAGAGATTTGCTTTGCATTATTTGAGTATGCATTTTTTTGTGGCTTGTGTGGTCATTTTAATGTCTTTTTTTTTTTTGTCAGACACATAGACATGGGTATTATGTTTACATTACAATCCCTAGTTGGCAGGATTTCTGCTGCAAAACGAAACATTAACACGTCAAAACGAACAGATCAAAATAATATTTTGCAACCACCTCCACCGAGGCCACATTTTTGGAAGATGATTTAATGGTGCATGTTGGTGCTGTGCTGTACAGTGGATTTCGGCTTCTGTGGTAATCGTACGCGTGTAAGATGAGCGGGCACCTCTAATACCGAGGTCTCTCTAATCCGTTTCAAACAGGTGGACCTCTTCCCCGACGTGGTCGAATCCTACGTGGTGGAGTTAATCCAGAAAAACGGTCTGAAAGATTTAAACGTGTAAGCATGGAAGATGATGTCTCTCTTTTTATGTTTTATGAGACGTTGATGTAAGTTCAGAATGTTTGGATGAATGTTTCCATTGAAATTCTCGTTCGCAGTATATGCAATATCCTGCTGGAGAACCCTGATTATCCACGGAAAGCCAACACCGTCGTGGCTCAAACTAGTATTCTCTTTCAGACAAATGACACTGAAGCCCAGGTGTGTACACTTCCTCTGCCGTGGACAGTTTAAACGTGTTTGTTATGGTTAGCTTACGTATTGCATTCACCTTAAACTTGTTAACATGAAACATTGTACTGAATTTACGTTACGAATGGTTTTGGCCAACAGGCAGTTGAATCAGTAATCCAACGTTAGAACCATTTTGTTTTAGGAGTACCTTGTTACTTTTATTAGTTTTGTTATAAGAGAAACCTGATGTGTGTGTATAATAAAATTTTAGGACTAAGTCATCATGTTTATGATTTTGCTTTAGGAGTAAGGTGAGTTTGTTTTAGGAGTGTGTTTGTTATTTCCAGGAAAACGAGGATTATTTTGATTATTCCAAGCTGCAAACGGTCGGCCCAGAGGTCGTGATGCATGCTGCAGACATACTGATGGGAGACTTTAGGATGCTGAGCTGTCAAGACATCAAATGGGCACTGAATTCTCTTAAAGGACACTATGCAATCACCCGCAAGGTACAGATACCGTCTCGCTCACTGCAGCCGGCCTTTCACGTGAACTGACGTGACCCCTGATACTCATCCTCCTCTGTGGACGTTTTGAAACTCGGATGAACAATGTGGTTGCTGTAACGGTTTGAATGTTTATTATGGCGCCGGAAAAATGATAGCAATTAAAAAAAAAAAAAAAATGTTTGCTTCTCTTACAGGCCTTATTTGAAGCCCTTAAAAAGTGGCAAGCCAATTCCACTGACCCCTCAGGGAAAAGAAAGAGGAAAAGAGAGCCAAGCGAACGTCCTTTCATAGACTTCAAGTTTGAGCATGGTGAATATGCCCTTCCTTCCATCTGACAGGCCTTAGCTGGCCGTACAGTCATTTTAATGATGTATTTGCTCTTTCAGATAAACCAGTGGTTGTTTTAGTATTGCGAGTTTCATTCATGTTCTTTGCATAATTTTTTGGGTTGGATTAAATCCCTGCTTGTTTTGAAAACCTGCGAATACATTTAAGGTGGGAAACATTTTGAGAGCACACGTAATGGGGTCCTAAATAAATATGTAACGTTTGGAACGGTTTGTAAATAAAGTTTTATATACAACACATCAAGCTTAGCGGTCGTACTACATGAATGGCTCATTGAGGCGATGATTTTTAATTTCCTTTTTGAAACAGGTTCTTTTCGATTAGAGAGACGTATGTACTTTCTGGAGAAGAACCGTAAATGGTGGAGACCGGCGGGAACGGCGCTGGAGCCGTCTGTAATGAAAGAAGTGCAGTTTTACGAGCAGAAGGCCAAGGAGATGGCTGAGGTAAAGAACATGCTGCCCGGTCCTTCAACACATCACTTCACTCTGGCTTTCCACAGCTGCTCCTCTGACCAAAAAAAAAAAAACAACAACATTAAAAAAACCCATAAAAAGTCCTTCAAAATGTGGTTATGACGAGAAGCTCATCCAGTCATCGTCTTCATTTATGAGATTTTTTTTTTCTTTCTTTCTTTCTTTCTTTCTTTCTTTCTTTCTTTCTTTCTTTCTTTCCACCCTCAGCATGAAGATTTTTTACTGGCTTTGCAAGTGAATGAGGAGCAGTATCAAAAGGTATGGTTCAAAAACAATTGCTTCAAAAAAAAAAAAAAAAAAGAATCTCAGTTAAAAAAAGAAAAGAAAAAGCATCAAGAAACACGTGTTTGTATCATAACACAACCCGGTATTATTCAGTCGCTTCAATATTAACGTACGTTATCGGAGCTTTGGAAAAATCTGTAATGGATTCGCCAGACCCTCCTTATTGATGTGTCAAAGAAACAGTACACATGCGTGAAATGCACGCCCAGGCCTGGGTTGGTTTTGAAGACTGGTTTGGCAGTTTATAGATTTATCCAAACACGTGTCACCCAGGAACGTGGCCAGCGTTGAATGAGTTTCTCCGCTGGTTTGTCCAGCTGAACCCCTAAAGGACCTCACTGACGGTTGTTTGTTTGTTTGTTTGTTTAGGATGGTCAGCTGATTGAATGTGGCTGCTGCTGTGGAGATTTCGCCTTTGAGGAGATGACCCAGTGTACAGACGGGCATCTCTTCTGTAAGGAGTGCCTCGTGAAATACGCCCAGGAGGCTGTGTTCGGCTCAGGACGGGTGAGCTGCCCTCCCACAACCTGCGATGAGTGGCGTATGACCTGTGCTGTGTGGCTTATGCTGTGTGTGTGTTGGGTGGTAGCAGTGACAGTATGTCCTGGACTCTTTCAATCCTTTCTCAATTGACGTCCTACGTACATCCGGTCTGACGCAGGGTTTTTTCTCAGGGTTTGTTATTATGTCATTGATTTGACTTGAAAATGAGAAAAGATGTAACTGTAGGCTTTCAGAGAAGGTGACTCACATCTTTTCTGTGAAAAAAGTCAAAAGTGTAATCGTAACTGCATTTATGTTTCCTCTTTCCAAAAGTCCCTCTCATGCATGTGATAGTGTTTTCGTGCACCTGGTTTTTAAGGTGCTTTCCAGCCATTATCTTTCACACACCGGTATTATTTAATTTTCAAACCTATGTGGGCACAGTAGATATACCAATCAGTCTATCTTTTTTTTCTTTTGCTTTATTTTTCCAAGAAATCCTAGTCTGGCCAAAGGAAAGAGTAAGGCTAGTGTGGAGAGAAGCTTAGCGTTGTCTGTTTGTTAGCAGATAAGGAACTGACACCTCAGTCGGAGCAGTGAAACGTGTGTTGTAAGGTTTGGGACACGCCCTGGGGGGGTCTCAGGCCTGCAGGTTTGGGTGGAGAGCGGTGCTGTTAATCAGGGGTGTGTGTGCGTGCGTGCGTGCGTGCGTGCGTGCGTGCGTGCGTGCGTGTATGTGTGTGTGTTTGCAGTTGGAGCTGAGCTGTATGGAGGGAAGTTGTAGCTGCTCGTTTCCCACCACTGAGCTGGAGAAGGTTCTACCTGAGAACATCCTGAGTAAGTACTACGAGCGCCAGGCTGAGGAGGCTGTGGCCGCGACCTGCGCTGACGAACTGGTCAGGTACGTCATCGAACCACCCCCGGGACACCTGCCACACCCCCCAGACCTTCTCCTCACACCTACCACACCCCCCAGACCTTCTCCTTACACCTGCCACACCCCCCAGACCTTCTCCTCACACCTACCACACCCCCCAGACCTTCTCCTTACACCTACCACACCCCCCAGATCTTCTCCTCACACCTACCACACCCCCCCAGACCCTCTCCTTACACCTGCCACACCCCCCAGACCTTCTCCTCACACCTACCACACCCCCCAGACCTTCTCCTCACACCTACCACACCCCTCACACCCTCTCCTTACACCTACCACACCCCCCAGACCTTCTCCTCACACCTGCCACACCCCAAGACCTTCTTCTTACACCTACCACACCCCCCAGACCTTCTTCTTACACCTGCCACACCCCCCACACCCTCTCCTTACACCTGCCACACCCCCCAGACCCTCTCCTCACACCTGCCACACCCCCCAGACCCTCTCCTCACACCTGCCACACCCCCCAGACCCTCTCCTTACACCTACCACACCCCCCAGACCCTCTCCTCACACCTGCCACACCCCCAGACCCTCTCCTCACACCTGCCACACCCCCCAGACCCTCTCCTTACACCTACCACACCCCCCAGACCCTCTCCTCACACCTACCACACCCCCCAGACCTTCTCCCTACACCTGCCACACCCCCCACACCTTCTCCTTACACCTGCCACACCCCCAGACCCTCTCCCTACACCTACCACACCCCCCACACCTTCTCCTTACACCTACCACACCCCCCAGACCTTCTCCTCACACCTGCCACACCCCCCAGACCTTCTTCTTACACCTGCCACACCCCCCACACCTTCTCCTCACACCTACCACACCCCCCAGACCTTCTCCTCACACCTGCCACACCCCCCAGACCTTCTCTCTACACCTGCCACACCCCCCACACCTTCTCCTTACACCTACCACACCCCCCACACCTTCTCCCCACACCTACCACACCCCCCACACCCTCTCCTTACACCTGCCACACCCCCCACACCTTCTCCTCACACCTACCACACCCCCCAGACCTTCTCATCACACCTACCACACCCCCCAGACCCTCTCCTCACACCTACCCTATCAACATCACTCAGTTCATTTTTCTCACTTTATTACATATGAACATGTAGAATGGTGTTGATTCCTCAGACATAGGAGATGTTCTTTACTCTCTCTCTCTCTCTCTCCCCCTCCTGTACATCTGCTTAGGTGTCCGTTCTGTAGCTTCCCAGCTTTACTGGATAAAGATATTTCCCTCTTCAGCTGTCCCAACCCTCGCTGCAGAAAGGTGAGCATGTGGTGTTTGAGTGTTTAGACTCGGCCTGGCCTGGCCTGGCCTGGCCTGGCTCAGCTCCACTCAGACCAGTTTGGTTTGAGCTGAGTTGCATCCTGGTTGATTTGACAGGACTGTGTTCTGTGGGCTCAGTTTGGTTTCGGAGCTGAAATGGGGTTGAATCTCCAGCCTGTGTTTGATTGGGGGGGGGGGGGGGGGGGGAGGGCAGTGGAGCTGTACAGAGTGATACTGCAGACCTGAGAGGACGAGGCCGAGAGGCGGCAGACGAATGTGTGACTCACCCACGTGATGAATGGCAGTGCAGACCTGAAACCTGTGGGGTGTTTTTTTTTTTTTTTTCATCAGTTGGGTTTAGTCTGCCTAAATAACTGATTTCACATCACAGGCAGAGAGAAATATATTCATCA
>NC_044507.1:19857043-19859543 GCF_902362185.1 Chanos chanos
CTTATTTATTGGAAGGAAAGCTCATGATAACAGTGCGGTTAATACGGATATTTTGAGATCTGTGGTGTAGTGTTATAAACAATCACAGGGTTAATGTGACCACTGCTCAACTTCACTAACTCACTGACCCTTACTTTCACCAGCTTCCTCAGATATATTAGCACCGGAATTACAGCGTTAGTTACTATATGATCTTCAAGCAATTTTGAGTTTTAGTGGTGTTGGCATCATTCTCCACTCTCTATTGGCCATTTCCACAAACATGTATACTGAAAGCATGTCATCTGGAGTCTCGTTTTCCCTGAAATATCCCTGAAATAGGCAGACAAAGTAGTACCCTCCTGCCTGTCTGTCCCTCATACCCATCTTATCTTTGGGGATGTCTCCCCTTTGGGTTGACCCCTTCCTTGAATGAGAAGGCGTTGTTTTGGGGAAGGGGGGGGGGGTGGTGTCTGAGTGCCCCTCTCTTTCGCTCCGTAGCGCGTTCCATCCATCCTTGACTTTCCCTCTGCTGCAAAATGGAAGGGAGTTATATAACTGACACACTTTTTCTGCCTCAGTGCCTTCGGAAAGCCCACCCCTCTTCAGCCAGCGTCTCATCCCTCATTGGCCAGACCCACATCTTTCACATTTGAAATGTGGTACAGTTCATGTTTGACCCAGATTTGGCCCCCCCCCCCACCCCCCCTGCCCCTGCACTTTTTTTCCATTTCTTTTCTTTCGAAGGTATGCACATTTCAGACAGAGCTACTTTTTTTTCAGTAGAAAGTGACTCTGAAATGGGTTAAAACAGCTTTCGTTTAGGTCAGTGAGTTTCATATGTGTCTGTGAAGGCCAGCTTCTCTGCGTATTCCACTCTGTTGCACTAATCCTGTTTACCCTGTTTATTTGCCTTGTCCACTCGTTTCTCAGAAGCTGTTTATTTTGACGGACAGCAACAGGAACATACTTTTCGTGGCTCAAACCCTCCGTGTTGAGTTTAAAAAGCGCGTTCAAGTGCGGCATCCCAAACATTTTGGCACGGTCGCAAAACTGTACATTCATAAAACACTTTTTTTTTTTTTCTCCCCAAAGAACATCTAACCTGAATCTGTTTTTTTTTTTTAAACTTTTGTACTGCATTTTTTCTTTTCGGTCTGATTTGCTGTTTTCTTTTCTTTTTGAATTTTCTGTAATCTTGAGGAGCCAGTTCATCTTGTATTCCTTTTATGGGAAAAATATTCACCGTTCAGTCTTCTCACGAGAACCCGTTGAAACATGTTGTCTCGACTTACAGAACAATGCAGATGCAAAGTACTGTCTATCCACCTGGTTTCTGCCTCTCCGCACCAAACCAAGCCATCCATACGGAGAGAAAACCTCCTCATCCCAGACTCAGCAGCTTACACTGTCTTACAATGGCCTTTTGCCTTGGCCAGTTTGTTTGACAGAACCAGTTTGGTGTTTGCTGTTCTAAAGCATGCTCTCGACCAAGTTCTGTGGGCTACGTGGGTGTGAGCCACCCCCCCCCCCTTCCCCCCCAGGCCCCTTCAAGGCTGATTCAGGCTTTGCATTCCTGGAGCACAGATCTGACTGCACAGCCCCTCATCAGATGAGACACAAATGTCCTCTTCTGCCTTATAAGGCCTCCTACAGCCTTCTGTGCATTGACTGGAGGAGAAGAGAGAGAGAGAGAGGAGGTGAAGAATGGATTGAGCATTGAGATCTCATTCTGAACTCATTCTGAGGTCGAGAAAACTGTGAACATGCATTCAAACAGAAACTCCTCAAACAACTTGTAGCGTTTCCAGCAATCAAACGCACAAGATAGATAGTCAGCAACACTGAGGGACAGACAGACCACTCAGTGAAAATACTTTCATAGTGAGCTGTCATAGCAGGAAAGAAAAAGAGTTGAAATTTGAGGAAATGGGAGTGCACAGGCATTACCCACTGACTGTGTGTCCCTCACGAGAAAGATTTATTTAAACCATTTCCCTCATGTCACGTACAGTGTTATAATTCTCATCCTTACAGTGAGTTTTGTGTATATGTGTATGGGTTTGTTCCAGTTTACTGTAGTCTCTCACTTGTAAATCAGTGCACGGGTGATAAACACACTTGTATCCTGTGTGGTTACAAGCCGCCTGTAACTGTTAGGTCTTTGCAGTCTATATTCAATGACAAATGGCACCTTCACTGTAAAAACAACAACCAAAAAAAAGAGATCCATTTTGACGTTAGATTGTTTTTTTTCTTTTTGCTTTTTTGCCTGAGGCAGCTTTTGATATGATTCATAATGTACACGCCTGTCTGAATTCTTCCTCTGCAAGCCTGTAGGATCTCTTTTGCCTCAGTAGATTTCCATTCTCAGAGTTCACAGACTTTATAAACCGGGTGAAAGGCTCTTTGCGTGCAGGAGGGATCAGCTGAGAGTTTAGAAAAAGGCAAATTAAAGGCAGGAAAAGTCAGCGGGGCTATAGCTATTCTACTTTGTCAACACCACTGAAAAACCATTTCA
>NC_044507.1:19862043-19879543 GCF_902362185.1 Chanos chanos
TTAATAAGGAATAGTTGCATATAATCCCTGTTGTTCTTCTTTGTTGTAGACCTGGTTGTGAGGTCATTATAGTGAAGGGTGTGGACATAACATGGGATGTGGTCGAATGGCTGTGGTATTGCTCCCCTGAGTTTTGTAACCCCAGCACTGCCGGTTTGTCCTGCTGGCCCGAGGGGAACAGAGCTCTCAGACAATGCAGGGAACCCAGTCCGGTTCCTCACAGCCTCCTGCTAATCTCCTTAGAAATGGCGGTTCCAACCATGGTTATGAGTCACACATGCAGGTGTTTTGACCCAGTTCATTCATGGTCAGACGTATAATGCAGGTGTTCTGCTTGTTTGATTGTTTGTTTGTTTTTTTTTCTTTCCCCTCATCTTCTGTAGGAAAGCTGTCGGAAATGCCAGGTATTGTGGAAAGACCACGCGGGGAAGACCTGCGAACAGGTGCTAGAGCAAGACGAGATTCGCCTACGGGTGGCCTTGTAAGTGCTCGTCTGTCTGGAAAAAAAAAAAATTTGCACAGAGATAGAAAAAGAGAGAGAGAGGGAGTGTGAGAGAGAGAGAGAGAGAGAGAGAGAGAGAGAGAGAGAGAGGTCCTCAGTAATGCAGCCCTGCTATGTACTGAGGGACTGACTCACATAATGGACCACAGGGGAGATCATTACCATCATCTTAATCTCCTGTGCTGTGTCAGCTTTGTCCCCTTACAGGAAGGTTTCCCTCACCAATTCCCAGTGGGCTCTTTAAACAGTGTACTCTCAGAGCAGTGTCTCTCCTCATGTTTACTAATACATGACTAATTTACAGTAAGCTTGTGTGAGGATCGGTTGAGATGGCTCCAAGCAGAATTAAAGATCTGAATTTTCGGTTAAGCGGTACAGTGTCACGCAGAAGGCTGCATAAGGGAGTTTGGTGGCGGCAGACCAGTTCCTGATTTGGACAGGGACCAGGATGGCTTCCCTCCTTCCTCTGGTTAGAGGATGCAGCAGGTCCAGAGACGGCATATCCTGTTTACCCAGAGGCCTGGACACCTTTTTTTCCCCTTCCTTTTCCCCCTTTATAAAGACAGGAAACCAGCACACAGGGAGATCAGATGAAACAAGTTATTGTACAGGACTGGCCTACATCAGTGTCCACCCTGATTTGACCAAATATCTCATGTCTTTGTGTTCCATCATTATTGTCCAGTCTCAGTTGTACGTTTTTGCCTTTGCGAGGTCATTGAGAGGCAGATAAGGAAAACAGAGATAAGAGATAAGTGCAAGCCAAGGCAATAGTAATGTGTTTTCTTGTGTCCTTGACCAGCGAGGAGAGGATGACGGCCGCCCGCGTACGTAAATGCCACAAGTGTGGCACGGGCCTGGTCAAGTCGGAGGGCTGTAACAGGATGTCTTGCCGCTGCGGGGCCTTCATGTGCTACCTCTGCCGCGAACCCATCAACGGCTACAACCACTTCTGCCAACACGCTCGCTCGCCCGGTGCCCCCTGCCGCCACTGCAAAAAGTGTTCGCTCTGGACCGACCCCACGGTGAGGATCCCCCCCACCCTGATCTGACCTTTCTCCGACCCTGATCCGGCCCCGGTTCGGTCCCTGGTCTGTTTGCTCTCTGGTGGTGTTTCTCTGTGTCTGCCTCTATCTCCTTCTCCTCTTTTCTTTCTCCCTGTTTGTTTCTCACTGTCTCCCTCCCTCTCTCATTCTCTCCTCCTCTCACTGTCTATCCATCTCTCTCTCTCTCCCTGTCTCACTTCTTTCTCTGACTCTAATCTACTCGTTGGTCACAGAAGCCTTTAGACCCACAGTAATGCAGATTCACACATTCTCTGAACCTTTCTGTGTTTGTCGACTCAGATTAGATTTGGTCCACGCCTTTGGGTTTTGAAACTCCATTAACCTGACAGGTCAGTTGTGCCTGGTCGTTGAGGTTCAACATATGAGAATCTCTGGGCGTCTTGAAAGCCTGCCACACTTTCGTGCAGCAGCGGACACACATCAAAGCCTTGCTTTTGATTTATGGCCTCTGTCAGAGTGGTACTTATCCAGAACATTCTATCTGTTAAAGGGTCAACTGGTGATGGCTTCTTTGAGAGCAGAGCTCAGCCACATTAGCCATTAAGCCTAATGAGCATACTGTAACCGTGACCTGTGTAATACTTTAGTCTGTGCTTTAGAGGGACGACCTACCATCTGCAGCGTGTTGCATAAATTATGTACATCCCTTTATGGTTTGTTTTCATGTTTGGCAGTTTGTTTGTGTTTGCTTATTTGCACACAAGTAACTGAACAGCAAGTCTTTGAAAAAAGATTTCAACACTTGCATTCAGTTATTGATGTACATTCAGCTGTAGCATGTGTTAGTGCAACGACTATTTCACTAATAACCTGGACTGCTCCTTTTTTTTTTTGGTCAATTTAATCGTTCGGTCTGGAAGGGGGACCGCTGTCTTTTTGGCAGTCCCTGAGGAGAGCAATTACCCCTCGGCCCAGCCGTGTGGCTAATCGCCTGGCACGCGGTGCCCAGTCTCTCTGAGAACCAGTGCCATTAGCGCAGCGACACAGGCCAAGCCCGTTGTGTTTGCCCGATGAGGTGGACGGCCCGGTTTCATCTCACGCCCTTCCCCCTCGCTCTGACACGGAGCCCGGCAGCTCGGGAACCGCTCGTTTGGGCCTGGGAGCGGACTCTGCCCTTTCATTTCACGGATGCCGGGCTAACCGGAGGTCTTAATTGCCGTGCGACTATTGCGGCGACAGTCTTTTTGATTGTTTTTTTTTTGTTGTTGTTTTTTTTTTCCCTCTTACAGCAAGACGACGAGCGGCTCATTCAGGAGATTCAGAAAGAGGGAGAAGCGGAACTGAATAAGAAAAACCCACAGTCAGGTCAGTCCACCTGTTCCACTCTTTCTTCCTCACACAACACCCATCCAAACAACACATCTCCTATACGTGTAATTACTGTAAAACAGGCACACCTCCTATCTCAGTCACATATGACTAGAGTTTCTACTCCTTGCCGGTCAGGGCACATTATATGGGGATAAGAATGCCCACCATCTTGCTGGATTGGTGTTACATCACAGCATTGGAACGGGTGTGGGGATTCTGCCCTTAATTCTGTGAATATGCGTGAAGGTGGTGAATTCCATTAGTGCAGAATTTTCTTTTCTTTTTGGGATTACCACCCACTGGTCCTACTGTTGAGTCCCTGTGTGTTACAGAGGGAGCAGTTCACTTTAAATGAAAGGTTCATTGTTGTAAAATCAGATCCTGTTTTCAGTATGACTGAACATGTACCCTCAAGCACAAACAGAAATGTAAATGGCTCACCAATGGCTCACCACTTATTACCTGCATCCATTCAAAACAGCACCGTAGGGTTAGATGCCTTTAACTGTTACGGATTGACCTGTATGGTGCGTTTCCCACTTTTCTCTTACAGAAAGCCCAGAGAAAAGAGTGGGTCCCCCTCCCGAGTCGACGCCCACCAAGAGGCCCCGTCTGGAGCCCATCCCCAACGTAGCGGCGGCTATGGCCGCGGGTCCGCCCCACGCCCCGGCTGCGGCGGTCCACGCGCCGCTGCTGGTACCGCAGGTGGTTCTGCCTGGTCCCCCTCACGCCGGCCTCTTCATCCAGCCTGTCCCACTCGCTCCTCTTCCTCGCATGAACAACCCTAATGCCAACTTCAACATCAACATGCCTATGCACTACGGTCCACACCACCGCTTCTTCAGATTCCTCTGAGAGGTGACGGACATTGGTACTGTCCAATCAGTAGACATTTGGGTACACAAAGAATTTTTACGACGTTTAAACTTCATCTAGTCTCAGCTCATCTCCTTTTTTTTTTTTTTTTTTTTGTATTTTTTTGTGCTTAGTACCTTTTGTGGCTGTTGGACAACTGTTTCTTTTTTTTTTTTTCCCCTTGAATAAAGCACAATAGTTTGTGAACAAATAGAGCATTCATTCTTTTTTTTCTTTCTTTTTTTTTTTTTCCATTTTTTATTTTATTTTATTTTATTTGTGATTTAATGAACATTGTTTGAACCTTGGTTTCTCTGCCGTTGTGATCATGCTTAAAAAAAAAAAAGAGTTTATTTCCAGTGGTCTTTGTAAAACTCATGTTCTGTATTTTCTCAAGAGAGAAAGATAAAAGGTCACGAGTTTCTCAGAGCCAAGATGTCTAGTCAGGTCATCCCACTTTATGTTTAGGTGACATTTTGGGATAATGCGGCAATATTGGCTTGTTTTGTTTGGTTTTTTTGTTGTTGTTGTTTTGTTTGTTTTTTTTTTATTGGGGCAAGGTATCACTGACATGCTAAGTTAATACATTTGGAATTGTTTTATTATATAATTTTATTTCCTATATGAGGAAACCAGGAAAATATTCCTTTTGCCACCAACTGTCCTCTGGAAAAAACAAAACAAAAAAAAAAAAACCCCGAGAACAGAGAGCTGAGTGAGCAATGTGTGTTTGGGGGAAAATTGTATACGCAGGAGGATGTATCAGGGAAGAAAGATATTCAAATGACCCAGTCAGATGAATAAAAGTTTCTTTTTTATACACCTCTGTCTGTAAAAAAATGTTTTATAAACTTTTTTTACATGTTAATCCTAAAGCATCTCTTTTGTCATTTAATAGTTTGCATACACACAGTTTCCTCATTGGAGGTGTTTTTCTAACAGTCTTAATTCCTCTTTATAATGAATGTTCTGGAATGTTCTGAGAATGGTCTCTTGCTTCTTACACCATTACTTGTTAGGAAAAATACACCGTGGATAAATGACTTACTCATACGCACAGATTAAAGCTGTCTTCTAAAGCTGTCTAATCTCCACCAATCACAAGCTTTGGAAAGAGAGCAGTCGCTAATGTGATTGGCTGATGGACTGCATGTGAAACACCCAGTGGAAAGGCTACTTGTTGTTCTTTTTTTTTTAAATCAGTTTTTCATGCAGTCCATTGTTTTAACTCTGCACAGTCAGGACAGACAAGGCCGCCCAGTAATGTAAGCTCTACATTGCGAGAAGATGAGTGCTTAGACACTTCACACGTACTTCTAGTCATGTCTCTGTATTTCCCAATCTTGAGGTCTGAGAACGTTTGTGGCTTGTGTCTTTAGTGTACTCTGACAGACTGTGTTGTGTTGCATGACTGTTGCTTTGTCCCTCAGCGTGGTTCGAGACATTCGTGTGGATCCTGTCTGTGCCTGTACCCCTGCCGAGCACTGTCTGGTGCTCAGTCCTGAAACAAAGAGCCGAAAAATTCTGCCGCCCGCTGACGGACCCCACGGGGAGGGTCTTGGCTGCCCTCGCCACTGTCCCCGGGCCCTGGGCCCAGCTCTTTGTTCCGGTTCTGGAAGACCACAGCATTAGGAGGAAAGTGGGCGCAGAACCAGTTTGGTGCTGCCCGGTTTCATGATCTGGGTTCATTAAAAGCTGATTCAGGTCCTTGATGGCTGTCACAATATTTTCCCTTGAAAAGAAGATCATTGTCCCAGCTTCAGCTTTTCAAATACAAGGAAAGAAATGAAAGCCAGGTGCTATTACAGCCAGTTTCACGGCGAGAACCGCAGAGATCAATTGCAAACAGATGAAACGTGCGCCAGCTCTAGATTAAAAAGATTTCTCTTTGAACGAAAGCTGTGGTTCAGAGGGTCAATGAACAGGATCACAGAGGAATCAGTTGAGGGAGGGAGAATGTTAGCTGAGCAGAAAAGCTGAGGTAAATATTATGATGATATTCTGATTTTTATTGATGGACTGGGGGCTTTTTTATGGTTTAGATCAGTGATTCTCAACTCCAGTCCTGAGGGCCTGCATCGCTTTGTTTTAACTCTTCATTATCACAGTGAATTGAGTTAATCAAGGGCTTGATGATTAATTGCTCAGTGGAATTAGGTGCGTCAGTCCTGAGTTAAAACAAAGACGTGCAGGACAGGGGGCCCTCTGGACTAGAGTTGAGAATCACTGGTTTAGATTATTTTTTTTCTTTTTCCATTAAGACATAGGCACAGTCCACATTACTGTTGTCCATACCTTAGTGTTAAATGGCTAATATTAAAGTCATCACAAAGAAACTGACAATGGTGATTAACTGGCCATGACAGCTGGAGGACCAGGGTAGACCCATGGGTGTGGCACCCTGACCAACCATATATACTCACAGTCTGCCCACTGTTAGGGAGGCCCCGCCCACTGTCAGAGAGGATCCTCCCATTGTTAGAGAGGCTCTGCCCATTGGTAGAGGGGATCCTGTAGTTGGATGCTTGTTTCTAGGCCTGCAGTTCCTCCTGGCACTTTCTGTACTTATGCAGTGACTTCTTATTTGTTAAGAACCATGAAAGTTTGACAGTACAGCTGTCTTCCTCTTTTGTGGGGAAGCCTAGCGGTGCATGATTTGAAAGATAACTACTGCTCTACAGACATGCCATTTTGTTGATTTTATACATAGTTTGAACTGATGAGCAGTGTTATCAACTTCTGCTGTGTTCATTTTCAAAATAGTTTTTTGGGTCATTCCGAGTTAGGAAAAGAAGTGAATATTTCTCATTTTTAAATGCAGTCAGGAAGTAGGTGAAAAGCAGCAAGACGTGTTTTTCATTTTGCACTGAAATGTCGACACACTGAAACAAGCCGACCTCCAGCCAGTCTGTTTGTCTGTAAGAGATCAGAACGGTTCATCCTCAAAACCTCCATAATCACTGTTGGACAACAGTCGCTGACGGTCAGTCCGTAAAACAGTTCTTTTCAGTTCATTGTACCTGCTGAGATGGTCAATACAGCCACAGTCTCCAATCACATGTGATCCTGGTTTAAGGCTTTTGAGCAGAAACGCTGAAAAGACACTTGAGTGAACGACAGTCCTGAGGGTATCTGTTCATCCAGACAGTCATATGAACGTCATCCTCCCTCCATCACCAGGCCTCAGGGCACCGGCCACATGCAGCACCAATCTCTCTTTTGACCTCCTGGGGTCAGAAGGTGGTGTGTGACAGCTGTAGCAGTGTAGCAGGCGCCTGTCTCATATGATGTTTTGGAGACAAGGAGCCTTTATGCAGCCTTCTGATTGAGACATGTTAAACAGTCGAGATTTGGCCTCTGGGCAGGCTATTTGTGTGCCGGGCACATGATTCAGAAGCACTGTGCACTTTTGTTTTTTTTTTTTTGTTAAATTTAAATATGTATGAGGGTGGGTTGTTGTCTCTCCTCATTCCTCATTGTAACCTTTTGGGGCACTGGCCCAAGCCACACAGTTTCAGATTTTGTTTTTCACCGATTTATGTCCAAAATAGTCACGCTTCTGAATGCGCTACTTTTCTGATCGCACAGAACCATCGGCTTGTGTTCTGGCAGCCAAACAGAATAATGGATTGACATATGTCGGCGTAATCTGTGTTTGCCCTTTTTTTTTTTTTGAATAGGCCTCTGAGTAATTTATGAGGCAGTGGGAGCACGTTGTAGTCCGCAGATTGCTTATCCGGAGTTGACCTTTTCCGTTAAGTCTTATCAAGTAGCTGCTTAACCAATGCACAACAATAAAGAGCGATGAAAACTTGCTTTTGCCTTTTGAAAGCGGGTTTTAAATATACCCAGACCATTACCTCAAGCACCGGTTCATACATAATAACCTGATCATATTTTTGAATGGAGTACTCTTATGAAATATACAGGTTTTTTACAGTTGGAGACAAATGTGTAACTTTTTGGGATGAAATACCTGTGGAATGGGAATACCAGAGGGAATCAGGTGAATAGAGTAGGATGAAAAAGAGCAATTTTGGAACGTCTGTAACAACTTTCTTTTGAAAATTAATCTTTTATGCATTTACTTAACTTCTCCCCCGTTGATAAAATCAGGCCAAATGGAGAGGCTTTCCCGTGCTATTTAATACACTGTATCCCTCTTATCCCGTGAGCTGGTACAAATATTCAATTCTGTTCACTGGCTTGGTTTAAAGGCAGCATTTTATATTGTAATCCTATAATTCAAAATGAAATCATATTCCTTCAGCCGATCATCAGTGGACCCGAGTGTATTATTTTAACGCTCATCGCTGTCTGACTGAAGTATTTGTGATGAGATTTCTGGTTTGGATAACAGTCCACCCCCACCTTTAATTCCTCTCTTCCAGTCTGTGCATCAGGCCCCCGCTGATCCCCCTAAGATGCCTTCCTCCGCCATTTACACAGACAGGGTTACTATGGAAACCGGGGTCTAAGATTTCAGCAGGACTTAGATCATTTAACTCTTCAGCTCTCCATTCTGGCACAACACTGCATACAAATACTCCACCTGTGAAGTATTCTGTTCATGGGAGGCTGTAGCGTTACATCACATTGGGTTTTTTGCTTGCTTGTTTGTATGTTGATTTGTTTGTTTGTTTCTGTACACAAACACACACACACACACACACACACATATATATATATATGTACACAAAACTTGCACTCAAAGTCAGTTTAACTGTTAATGCATCATTTTCACAAATGTACCTGTCTCCCCTCGTAAACCATTACATTATCCTTCAGCTCCTCTGTGAACCACATTGACCTGAGGCTATGTGCACGCCAGAGGGAACATCCGTGAGTAATTCCTGCAGATGTCTCCTCCTCTGCGTATTTTTAATGACTAGGTAGAGTGAATTAAGGAGTACTCTTGGTGCCTTCATCCTGCATTACGACTGTCACAGCATGAGGAGGAGGTAAGAGGAGGAGGATAAGCTCCCCTGTCCCTGGGTGCGGAGGCAGGGAGGCCATGTTATGTAGAAAGTGTGGGGGACGCAAGCCCTGAGCTCCTTAAGAACTTCTTCACAAAGAATCACATTTCCTGAAAACAGAAGCGTTTTCTCTTGCTAGCATCGTTTTTAGGCTGCTATAAATAATCTAAGCTTTGAGCGTCTATTTCTGTCGGTGCTGATGCTGTTTTATCGTCAAGGCTGACAGTGACTCTCCTGTTCAGTCGTTTCAGGTTCTCTGTCTCTTTCTTTTTTTTTTTTACCTTTCTCACTGAGATGAACTGAGCTTTGTTTTTTGTTGATGCACTAACTCAGCAGAAGAGAAAAATTCAGCATGCAAACTGCTGCTGCAGCAATACGTCCCCTACAAAGACCTCATTGATAAAGATGGCACTCACACGGGCAGCCCAAAAAAATTAGGGTTCACTTCAGTGAAGAGGAAAGCACCATTTCGATCCTGAATTCACCAGGGAAAACACCATTTTGATCCTGAATTCACCAGGGAAAATACAGAGTTCCAAAACAAACTCTCTGAGGTAAAGTCGTATCTCTCTGTGCTACTTCATGACCAATAAAAACACTTTCATTTGAATTTCACTTTGTGTGTATTTATAAGAGTGGTGCTTTATGCTGCAGGGCCATAGCGTTGTATATTTATTATTAATAATGTTTGTTTAATTACACCCAATGCTGCATTAAACGCTTTGACAAAGGCATTCAGCCTGACACATTAATGTTTTATGTACACTGAGAAATGCCGTGTTGTGTGTATGTAAGTTCTAAATGTGGGGGTAGCTCTCTTTGCCCTAAAAATATGTTACAAATAACAAACTCACAAATATAGTTTGATATTCAAATTTTATTTTATATTGGTTTTCATTTGTACCCATGGCACATGAGGAAAAAAAAAAAACCATAATATCAAAACAATAGAAAAAACAAAAAGGAAGTTTAAAGTTTTACAAAGTATAGATGTGGAATGTGTTTGTTTTTTTTTTTGTTGTTTTTTTTTTTCATCTCCCCACATGACTTTTACACTCTGGAAATAAAAGGCACAGTCATTATCATTCCCTTGTGTTCATGCAATCAGTGATGTTGCGTAATGCCCTGGAGAGAAAAGAGACGGGTTATTCATACGGTATAATGCAAAACATGGTTACAGTTTTGACAGCTAGCATATCTTCTATGACATCATAAGATGATAAAATATATCTTTAAGCACCGGTTTTATTGACTTGTTAATGCCAGATGTGATAAAGATCTTTTCCATTGGAACTGGACTGTTAGGGAATGCTCAAGGGATTGCCCTCAGGAAAACCAAGCTAATGGTTCACTTAACGAGATAAACCAGATAAAATGGGCAAGATCCTGGTAGTATGCTTAAGTCTCCCAAAAAAGGGTCATTAGCATGTGTTATCTTGACCTTTTTTTATGGCTTTTTCACTCCTCTGGATCTATGACAATGATTGTGCCTTCTAAAAACAAATAGAAACTAAAGAGAACTTCCATGATGTTTCCAGTGAAAGAATTGTGCATTTCCAGATAATCCCAAGCCTAATAAACTTGTGCAGTGAACACAGTCGTAACATTCCTCTGTGATCTGTCAGGATCGAAGAGGAATGGAACTTCTTTTTTTTTTAAATTTACCATAAATATCGTGTTGAACCTGCAACAGCATAACATCATATTGGAAACACCAGACCTACAGTCACATACCGTTGAGATGATGTAATTTCTTAGTTGCAGAGACAAATTTCAAATTTAACATTTATATTTTTCCCCCCCCATTTACTATACTAGGACGTGTAAACCAACATATGAGATGAGGGACTGTACTGTACCTCTTTAATATCGATATCCAGTTCTCTTATTATTTTTTTTTTTTTTTACCCACACACCAAAACAAAAGGAATGGCACATACAAAAATCCAGTACACACTGTGTTACATGAATGAATAGACATAATTCAAATGTAACAGAAAATAGGATGTCTATGGCATCGCCATTGAGATTAGGACGCCCATTACAGCAGCTTGTGAGCTGACCTCATAACAATGTCAAGCACACAGCAAAAAAAAAAAAAGTCACAATAAACATTCATACAGTTCCCATTTCATACTGCCATTGTCTTCCAGTCTTTAGATTAATAGTAATTGGCAATGTATGTTTTGATCACTGAGCATGATGACAATACTCAGACTCTAATAGGGTTTTGTTTTTCTATTTTTGACAAGGCAGTACAGAAAAAAAGGACATTCTACCATAAATCAAGCCAAGTCAAGTCAACAAGACAAGTCAATCTAAAACAAGATCAGAGACAGGCTTCTTACAGAACTGTGCAAAGACGTTGGGTGTAAGGGTCATTATTATATGTCTAAAGAAAAACAGCTGTTTTGGCAAAGGGACGATATGTTAGGAGACACGCATTATAGCACAGCTGTGTAATTCTGAAGGAGCCAAGAAAGATTGAGAGAAAAAGTGACTGACACACAGAGGTTTTGGCCCAGCAGTATCCTGATCTAATTTTCATGACATCCAAATAATCTGGATTACGACCAATCGTAACTGCTGGAGAAATCTTAGGCTTTTTGTCATGAGATGAAGTGGAGTCTTGAAGGTTTAACCCACCAAAAAGTAACCCCCCCCCCCCCCCCCCCCCCCCCCCGCCAACACCTTAACCAAACTCTCAAACCCCCTTTGTGCTGGACCATTGTGGAAAAAAAAAAAAAAACAAACAAAACAATATTTAAAATGCAAAACGGAAGGGAAGGAAAACAAAAGCCACAGTGGTCATAACTCAAGTGCTTCTTCTAGTATTCCCACATGGTAGAGCTGTCCAGCTCATCAGCATTGGCTTTCAGCACACCAGCGTGGTCTCCCCTTAGGTATTTTCCCTCAGCAGACTTGATGGCCACTTTATTGTAGTCGCAAAATTCAAGGAAGAAGTCCACAGGGCTATCACTGCTGCTGGTAACTGAAGACTCGTTCCCTACCATCCAGTACTTCCCAGTGGAATCTAAGGAGAGAAGGTGGAAAGTTGGAACAGAATTTTCATGGGATGAACCTGTGGTCCCATGGTGAACATGAAAGGTCACTAGAAGCACTGACAACATGGGAGTAGATAAAAGTAACTGAGTTAGTAAAAAAAAAAAAAGAAAGCTATGGGCTGAAGGGAACAATGGGAGGTTCTGAAGGATAATGGAAGAGTCAGAGGTGTAGGGGTGAATGGTTAGATGTGCCGTTAGCTGAAGCAGACCGACCTTGGAGGCTGTAGGCCCCATCGTGGAACTCCAACTGAAAGACGTCGTAGGACGAGCGGTTGGAGTCCAGGGTTCCAGTCACCTTCCTACAGCCAATGAAACCATGCTCTCCCCGCAGGACAATGATAGGCCTGTTGATGAGCTTCATCAAGAACTCCTCTGTCTCCCCTGGCAACAGAGGTTAAGAGAGATGAGAGGCCGTCTAGACATCTACACTACAAGACATCTAGACATCTACCCTACATTACAGTCATGTGGTGTCTCTGGAAAAGAGAGTCTGTTAAATAGACAAAAATGTAATATCGTAAATGGAATGTAAGAAACTAATGAACAGAACCAGAGACAGAAGGTCATTGTCCATGACTAGAGTGTCTTTGGGGGTGAACATGGTTGAAAAATCGCTATGAAAATCCAAGGTCCTCACCAGCAGAGTCAATTGTGGCTGCCAGCTGTCCATTCTTTTTGGCTGCCACGTATTTTCCATTGGCAGCACGGAGAGTGATTTTCTTCCCACGCCATTCAATGTCAAAGTAGCAGTTAGTAGACCTAGGTGAAAACAAGTACAACATTTTTATGTAAAAATCAATAAATAAATGAGAGAAAAAACACAATGTTTGCCATGACAGCAGACAAAAGGAGCTTGTCTTGCCTGAAGACCAGACTGGCCTCAAACTAGAAGTGATCCTTGGTGGCCTCTAGACCCCACATGCTGCTAGCGTTTATTTACCATGCAAACTGCTGATTAGGTTCCACAGAGGAAACTAAACACACGCTGAAGTGCGCTCAAATGTGGCCAGTCTACTAATAACATGTAAGGTTACTCTAAGCAAACAACCCCTACCACAGATAAATAAAAGATTAACCAAGGGAGCACAGAGCATCTTAAAAAACATAAACATGTCTGGCAAGAGGATGTGGTGAGATCAAATCATTATTGTTGTACCGTTAACTGTTCCCATGGAACCTATGCCCTCAGCCGCAGATACGTTAATGAGACAAGGCAGAAAAGACTTGGACTCACTTTGTGGAGGCGGTGCACTGGAGCCCACCATTTGCAGTCAGGGTCCAGTACTTGCCAGTGCAGGTCCTGAAGGCACACTTCTTTGTGTCCTTGCTGATCTCCATCTGGAACGTCTCCTGATCGCCCTCTTCATCTTGGTTGGCAGAGAGGTCCATCCCTGGCAGGCAGAGGAGCAGTAAACTTTAAGTCTCTTTATCAGGTCCTCTCAATCTGCGTCTTTCAATCAATAAGAGAGAAAATGTGTCTTTGATCTGGATCGCTGACACTAATTGAGCAAAATACGTCTTTAGCTGGGGGTCAAAGGGACAGAAATCTGTGTGAGATTAGTAGAGATTTCCTCTCTCTAGGTCTTGGTTACGTAAAGAGGGTGCCAAATGCCAATGGCTCTCGTCCTTGCCATGGAATAGCATCCACACACAAAGCGACACCACACAGAGTTAATCTCCTCTGGAATTATGGGGCGTCACACATGCCAGGACGCTCAGTGTGAGAACAGTTGTGATTCAGACACAGGAAATGCATCTGGTCTGTGGCCATGAGGCCAAAAGAGCAGCGGTTCTGTGCATTATGAAATCAAATTAAGCTTCATTACACAGAACTTAAGAACACTCGCGGTGGAAATGCATTTATCCATGGAGAATTCTCCTTAAATACATACAATGATGTCATATAGCCTGAGAGAACTGAAAAGCATAATTTTCAATGGACAGTGAATCTGCAGAATAAACTGATTCCATCCCCGTTTCATAATGTCAGCATCTCTCTATGGGAAAATGAAGTGCTACCAGCCGCCAATTCTAGTTCTTCAGGCTGATCAGGAACCCCCTGATTCCCTGTGACAGGACTAACCTCCAGAGTAAATAAGGGATTGGAAAAATCTGCGCAAGAAAATTCTGGGTTATTTTATAAATCCATGTGGTCTGAGACTGTTTCTTAATATTTAGTTTGTCTTTGAGTGATTGCCTTCATGTTTCTAACTTCTCCAAGCTCTTAAAAAATATGAACATGCAACGGTTAAGTACGACCATGCAAGCGCTTGGCCGCTGCTGGAGCAGATTGAGTTTCCACTGAAATATGCGTGAATGAATGAGCAGGGAAAAATAAATGACCAAGATGAGAAACACATGGTCGTGAATGGTAGATCTGTGGGGGAGGATGACTAAGACTCTCTCTCTTAAAAAAAAAAAAAAAAGAACAGCTTTAAATCAGTCTTAGGAATGAGTGAGGGAGAGAAAAAAAATCCCCCTTGATCATTTTTGGGGACCTCTGCATCTTCAACCAACCAAACAATCATTTGAAGATCTTTTAAGCCAGCAGTAGCAGCAGTCGTCCACCGACCCCTCCCCCCCTCCCTCACTGCACTCTCCTTCCTGAGGGCACTATTACAGACGTCCACCACAACTGGGCCAGCACATGTGGGCCTCTATTCAAAAACTCCAGCCAATACTTCTGCTAGAAGTCGGCTAAATTACATGAGTTACATGTATCCAATATTGGTGTCAGCTGAAACTTTTACAGGGCCTGTGAATTTTGAGACACAATTTATGCGATTATGTTCTCAAACAGCAGCAAACAGCTACCTCATCTTAAATTTTGTGTGTGCGTGTGTGTGTGTGTGTGTGTGTGTGTTAGCAGAACTGGGAGGAGTGTAAAGGAAAGAAGGACAAGAGAGATCTGAAAATCATTTCCGTATTCCTGGATTGCTGGATGTTTGACTTATCTGGTCACTGCAGGAGGATGAGAGGCAGACCACAAAAAAAAAAAAAAAACAAAAAAAAAAAACGGAGACAAGTTTTTCTCTCTTAAT
This sequence comes from Chanos chanos, assembly GCF_902362185.1. NCBI lineage: Eukaryota > Metazoa > Chordata > Actinopteri > Gonorynchiformes > Chanidae > Chanos > Chanos chanos. The sequence goes on from NC_044507.1 coordinate 19,876,861, forward strand.
CCCTCAGCAGACAGATCATTTGAAGTGAGTGAAGAAGATGCCAGAGGCTGTTTGAGCGTACGAAGTCGGAACAGGCAAAGGGTTTGTTTTTTGTTTTGTTTTGTTTTTTGTCAGTATGTGTGTGCTGAGGCTGCTTTCCCAGTGAGGCTCCATTGTTCTGTGAGCTGGATTGCAAGGCAGAGCAGCTGTGGAGCATAGCGAGCCATGGCCGAATCACACTGCCTTTGTTCTGCTGCAACCACGCCACCCTCTGCACACAAGCACAAGCCTAAACCTCATTCAGAAGAGCAAGAAATCGCAACCTTTTCCAAACCACTGCAATCTTCTAGGCAGCAGTACAAAAGAAGGCCAAACCCTCCCTTTAAAAATGATACAATTTTAACACGACGAATAAGCTCCACGTTCCAGCTTAGCATTCCAGACAAAAGACATGAATAACAAACAATTAGATACATGTGCTGAGATATATGTCTAAGTAAAAAAAAAAACCCCAGATGTCTCTTCATCCAGATGCTTTTGAAAAGCATGTGACCCCCTCCCCCACCTCCTCTTATTCAAAAGAAAGGGGGAAAAAAAAAAACCAAAAACAAAACAAAAACAAAAAAAAGCACCCTCTCCAATACAACAGGACACAGTGGCCTCTCACATCACAAACATAAAAGAACCAAAAGGGCTTGTGGAGAAACAAAGGGGGTACACAAGAGCAAATCTTCGCCTCCATCCCGACCTGCTGAAAGCATGTGCGGTCGCCAGGCTCTTGGCACCCGTCCAACACCCTGGCACAGGGAGAAGCCGCATCCAGCACATTACTCGCGTGTACCAACAAGGGCTGAGTTTGGGCATCTTTGTCCCGAGGACACTGCAGTGTGTTCGTAACATGGTGACGACTCAGCAACGCTACCAGAAGACTCAAACGCCTGTCCATCTTTTAAAACGTTAGATAGCCATATAGATATCTCACGCGGAGAAAGCAGAATCAGATCAATGCAAGGTAGCGGAAGGGTTTTTGTGATGATAAAAGTGCTTTGCGGGGCTCAGCACGGTCATGTCAACAAAAGATCAGTTCCTAATCCAATCTCTTGTTTTATCTGTGTCGTTTTGCTTTCTCAGGCCTGTTCCCTTGGGGGTCTATAGTAACGACTGAATCACTCATAACTGAATTATGAAATACTGGATACGCCAGGTTTTGAAACCCATGTGCAGTTATGAGATTTAAAGAGAAACAAAAAGGCATTAGCCTATTTCAGATCAAGAGGAGCAAACAGCAAATGGTGTTGAGCGATTTCACCGGCAGTTTCACAATGTAACGGTAATCAGACAGCATCTCATTGAGTTGTATGAAAATGAAATACAAAATGGATGCGTCTCCACAGTAATCCTAAAGGTTCAAAATGAGTTCCCATGATGACTCATCTGCTGAGGGTATTTTACATTTCTACCGGTTTCAACTCGAAGGCAAATTGATTTTGGTAAGATGGTAAATCTATATATACAGCTGCAGAATCTTTTGAAAACTGGCAGATCCGCCCATTCGGCCCTGCGTATACCCACATAGATACCACAAGACAAAAAGAACAGGGTGGGATATTTCTGTTTTTGAAGAGCATTCCACACAGCTTGTCAAGGGGACGTATCTAATGTAGGCAGTTTAAATGATGACGTTCTGTATGAATGCTATAATTTATTAGCAAATATACACATATTATGACGTTGATTGCATTTCCCCTCTCTTTTATCACATGCCAGTAAAGAAACTGCACAAAGATTACCTCCTAATTACTAAGGATAAATCATTCTGACAAGGTATACAGTTTTATGGCACTTTGGTCTTGAACGTGATTGAATGCGGTCATTGTGGTACCTTGTCTGGTGGAGACGTTCCTATCGTTCCCAGCGGTAAGCACCACTTGAGGGTGGCTTTGCTCCAGAACAAAAAGCTCGTCTTTCCCAACCTTTGAGCTCTTGCCGGACTTCATGGTTCCACTGGGACCAGAGGGAGCAAGGTATTTCCCCGTGCAATCTCTGAACGCCACTTTTCCAGATCTGAACTCCAGTGTGTATCCAGTTGACTTGTCAGGCTTCAGGGACAGGCTGCCATCGTTCTTCAGAAACCGGTTATCAGAAGTTTGCAGGTGATACCTCTGGTCCTGAAAGACTAAGGTGATGAGGGAGTCAACACCCCAAGGAACATCCCTGTCAATTGCAATTTCGTCTTGTTTGGAGCTCAGGTGAGCGTATCTTTTCCTGGTGAGGCTGAAGATGTTCACCTGGGGATGCATGGCAATGTGGACACTCCATTTTTCAGCGATGGAGATGGTTTGGGCAAAGCAGGTAATTCTGTCCTCGGTGCCACCCAGATAACGCTTGTGGGTCTCGGACTGCAGGGACCAGCGCCCATCATCGTGGGCTGTGATGATAAACCTGCAGTCCTCTCCTGGGGTCTCGCTGTCACCTGTGACGTTGCCATCTTTGTCTGCTGCGATGTACCTCCCGAGGTGGCTTTTCAGAAAGAACACATTTGAATCATCTCCATCCTGCTCCAGGGTCCAAATCTGTTTCTTCTTCATGCTGGTGGCGGAGGCATTGATCTTGAATCCAAACGTTTCAGCTGTGAGGTATTTGTTTCCACAATTAATAAGCCCAAATTGGATTTTGAGCATGTCGCTGGTTCCATTTGCAGTCA
>NC_044507.1:19884543-19914543 GCF_902362185.1 Chanos chanos
TGCAAGGGCAGCTCCGCGGAGGCTTCCGTAAAATTCTAGAACGTTTCGAAGAGAAAAGAAACAATACAGGTTTAGGTGAGGTGTAGGGGTTTAAGTCATTCTTGCACTATTACACATGCAGTGCCGCAGCCCTTTTGAGGGCCTCTGTTCCTCAACAAAGGCTCCTGCCTGAAATCACTGGGGAGCCCAGGCAGTGGAAACGCTCTCCGCCCCTTCAGCAGGCAGGCGGGTGAAAGGTCACGGGCTTGTTTTCACGGGGGCCCTCGTCTGCCAGAGCATTTGCCTTCTCTTCTTCCCCGCCTGCCATTGTCATGCTCACAGGAAAATCATTTCGCTCTTCCCAGTCCAAAACCAGCAAAGCCCAGTGCCAAAATAACCTCCTCTGTGTGGAGAAAAATGAGGAGGAGTGTCCTGTTTAATCTATCGCCACGACAACCGCAACTTTTCCTCCACCCAGGCCACAAATTCTGCAGCCAACTGACGCTTCTGCTCAAATATTGAGAAGCTGAGACGGCGCACAGCTAAAATAGATGGATGAGAGGGAGCTTTGGGAGGGGCTGCCGTGGGTTCCAGAGGGCATGCGGAGCGGAGGGGTTGGGAGGCTTCACGCGGCAGGCAGAGGGGAGGGGAGACGTGAGGATTCAGAGTTGGAGATTATGCTTTGAGCAGGCAGATATAGGTCAGTCAGACCCGGAGAGACAGGGCACAGTCAGTCAGTCAGTCAGTCAGTCAGTTATGCTGCAGAGAGAGAGAGAGAGAGAGAGAGAGGAAGGGAGGGGAGGGGGGAGAGTGGATGGGAAAAGAGGAGAGGAGACTGCAGAGAGGATACAACTGACCGAGTAAACTGCAGCTCACTTCCAGCAGTCTGCAGGGACCAGCCCTGCCCTGGTTGTTGGGGGGGGGGGGGGGGGGGGTATGTTAGAGCACAGCGTTTCAATTTAATGACCTGTTTCCACATCAGGCATTTCATAAAGCCAGCTGATCAGTTTACCAGGGCAGCAGCGCACAGTATAATCTCTTTTCAAAAAATCCATCTCCTATTCAACAAAATGAAATTTCAGGACATACAAAAGGTGGATTCGAATTACGCGCATAGCTCCACCTGATCAAATAAGACTAGGAATGAATGGTCTCTTTCTCTGATACTCTTTCTAATGGTATGAAATATTATACAAACCCTGCACTGATGACAGGTAGTGATCTATTTCCTCTTCTTTTCCAATTTTTTCTTCCTTTTTTTCTGCTTTGAATGAAAAGATGTCCACATGCTAATATATTTAAAACATATATATTATAGGTCATGTTTCCGCAGATATAACTTCCATTTTTTTTTCCCACATTTCATCTGACAAAACTTAGAGACTGAATCTTATTGACTGGGCAAAATGGGAGGCAGATAAACAATATTGACCCTGATGTTTGCTGAATGACTCCTGCTGTCAGTTGAAAGCAAAGTCTCTCTTTCTGTCCCCGTCTCTCTCTCTCTCTGACACCCTGTTGAGTGCATACTTTGTTCTCCAGAGAGAGATAAGCTGGTTCTCAGGGAAAAGAGATAAGGTGGATGTCCTCTGTCAAAATAAACATACTTTCAGGGCCCCTAAAGTTAAAGCACAGATAACAATAAAAAGGAGTTAAAAGCCTTAGAGAGCATTAATTTGATTTCCCCCAACCTGATTCAGATAAGCTCTTCAGGGTGATGCTTGACTTCATGGTAACACTGGCAAATATGGTACCATTCATATGGTGCACGTGGACTGGTATGCTCCTTGGATTGGTTGACTCTTTGGACTGGTTGACTCTTTGGACTGGTAGACTCTTTGGACTGGTAGACTCTTTGGACTGGTTGACTCTTTGGACTGGTAGACTCTTTGGATTGGTAGACTCTTTCGATTGGAAGTGTTGGGTTAAATGGCTTTAAATGGTTTGTTTGTTGGATTTCATACATGCAGCTGAGTCAGTGTGGTGGCTCTTGGAGAAATCTGTAGCTTGCGTCTCTTTTTTTTTCGGGTAGTGATTTTTGACATTTGGGTGTGGTGATGAAGTGGTGGGTTTGAACTCAAGCGTTTGAGACATTCCTCTGTAATTCATCAGTGTGCCATGTCGCTGCCCCCGGTATTAACCAGACCCCCCCTCCCCCCCACCATAACTCCACCCACAGCTCATCAGAGCCTCCCCATGAAAGTCTCTGAGAATGGCTTCTCCTGGATTAAGACTGATCCCACATGGTTTATGGGGAGTAATTAGGAGTGCACAGTGAGACGCCAGGAGGTTAATTACAAAAGGCTGGATTACAGTAATTAAACCTCTGTTATGTCATAGTGATCCAGACCTGTTTGGACTCTACCATAACAACTTATGAAATGTTGTAAAAGAGAAAAAAAAAAGAGTTTTGTTTATGCAGAAAGTTACTCAGTCTTGTACAAATAACGGCGTTTCCACTGTCAATTCTGGGGGCATATCTGAAATAACAGATAAGTACACTGCCTGTTAAACAGATCCTCAAGATATCGAATGGCATCATTTTTCATGTTAGATATTTTGCTGAGTTCCTGAATTAGTTTTTTTTTCAAGTTTTCTTCTTGACTTTAGTCCGTCAAGTTCCTCTCAAAAAATTCATGGAAATCCCTTATGGCTTTGTATAAAATTTGGATTTTTGGCAATTGAAACTTAAGGGAGTTGTTTGTGATCCCAGTCAAAAACACTCTATTCTGCCTGTGGCAGTGAGACTCACGCAGTCTTTAAAGTCACCATGCCAAGTCGCAGCCTGCACAACATACTGTGAGTGAATCAGAAAGACCAGTTTAACTGACATTTGTTTAGAAACAACAAAAGCACTTATATAGAGAGTGTTCTCTATTGAAAATTGAGTCTTTACATTACATCCAACGTAACAGAGAGGTTTAAGATCAATTTGATGTTATAATATAACATTCCACTGACTACACTTTGCCACTCTCAGCCATTTTCCTGCTGTGATCCACTGCATACTACTGATGAAAAAAGACAAGAAATATTACCATTTTTAACATATACATTCTTCTGTGACACAAAACTGCTTTTTTTTCATTGAAAATGAAATTGGAGGAATCTTTGGAGTGTACTAAAATAGATTTTATCATCCTTCTGCTCCTTTGCTAGCCATGTTGCTAATGTTTGTCATAAGATTTGTATCACTGTGATCAAATTGGAGTTTATACTGGATATTACAATCTCAGTAAACCCTCTGCACATACCATATGACACTAAAAGAAATTAGTTTGGAATGTATTTTATTCCACATTTTTCTACTGGGTCAAACATGGATCCATTTGATAATCTATGCATCTAGAATGCTGTGGTATCTTCAGAATAAAATTCATCCTCTCCCTGTTGTCCCTTTCAGAGCAGATTGTATAAAGCTGATCTATTAATCACAGGCAGTGTGTGTACTGGATCGTCCATGGTCTTGTCTTGCAAATCAAATCTTCAACTTAATCTGCCACAGAGCTCGAAGGTCAACATGTTTGAAATATGTTAATTGTAAAACCATGATCTAAGAACGTGACTGTACAGAAAAAAAGAAAAAAACCCAAAACAAATGTTTGCGTGTACAGGCAAAATTCTATCTCTCATTTCAACTGCGCAGGGAAAACTCAGGCTGGATGTGTCTCTCCCGTTTTCTCTCATTCAGCATTTTTTCTGCATGTGTGACATGATAGTCATCAAACAGATTTGAAATGTGAGCTATTTAAAACAAAGCGCTGATTTCTCAGCATTGGTGTTGTCTTACACACTCTTCAGTGAGTCATCGATCTGTGTGTAAGACAGTAGTCGTCAGATGGATGGAGCAGAGACTGCAGGGAACACAATCTGCGGACCAGAGACAGCTATCTCTGAAAGTGCTGATGCAAAAACAGACAGCGACCTAAACACTGCCAAGGTCATAACAGAAATGATACATAACACAAATGTGTGTCTTCATTATTATGTTGAAAGCTATTTTCAGAGTTCTAACTCCATTTTGATTCTCAGAAAATAAAACTATTTATATCTTCAACTTTCCATGAAACAGTTTTTATTTCTCAAAGTGATAACTTCAAGACCTTCACTGAACTGTATTGTCGTTTAAAAACAAGTCAGATGAATAAAATAGAATGTTTTACAGACAATATCTCATATGTGTGACTGATTTACCACTGCAACAATAAATAAAACCAGTTATTACGTTGTCTCTGTTACCTTTATGTAGATGGCTGCTAATGTGTGTTAGAGGTTCAACAGCAGACACGCGGAGCTCAGCTGCTCCACCTACTGATTTTTTAGTGGAACTGCACTGTCTGCCATGACCAGACTGATGAGTCACGGCACTGCAGGAAAAGCAACACATGCATTCAGATACCAATATTTTTTCTCCAGTTTCTTCCACTGAAGTGACTTCTTTAAACACATTTATACTTGATAAGTACCGGTCATCTCTAAATTCCCTCGGTCCCATTCTCGGGTAATCAGGTTTTATTTTGTTTATGTCAAACCTACAGTTTTTTTGGGTTTTTTTTACTATATTTAGTGGAAATTTCTGGTACACATGTCCTTTTGAATGGGGGCGGGGGGGGGGGGGGGGGGGTCTGGTCCATGCTGGTTGGTGTTGCCTTCAGTTGGTGTCAGAGGTCTTTTTTTTTCTCTCTCTCTCTCTCTTATTCTTCTGCGTGTCTGTAGGCATACCACCCCCTGTTCCCCAAAACCCAACCCCTCCACCACTTCATCATCAATAGGGTATTTTAGATGCTAATGATATGCTCTCCTACAACAAAGAATCGCAGCTCCTCAGGCAAGGTCCGTTTAACAAACCACACGCATTCTGTCCTAGACAGACGCCTCACAGACCCAGCTGTGCATGCAGTCTTAGTGGATATTTACATTCGTCTCAATAGAGAAAATTAAAAAAAAAAAAAAAAAATTATGTGTTCAAGTATCACAGCACATTTGCTACACATACTTGGAGCGTTTTAAAGCAATATGTTATTTAGGACACTTTTTTGAGAATATATGTGCATTATGGCACCTTATGGACCTTAGTATTGTCTAACTAATTAAATATGATCAAAGGAAATTGTATTATCAATGACAATTATACCACCCCAAAGCCCTGGTCACCACCCTAATCCTTTAAAAGTGGGGACACACACCATCTGTTCAGACTGATGGTTCACTCACATCTGGCACAGATGGCCTTGGATGCGCGCACACACACACACACACACATGCGCACGCACACACACACACACTCACACACACACGCACACACGCACACATACACAAAGACTGAAGATATTGACTGCTTCTCATCTTTGGGTTCATTAACGTCTAAAACGGAATTTCACTGTAAAACAATAAACTTCAGTGTTTCACAAGCATTACTGAACTTTCAAACACCTCTTTTTTCCTCTCTTTATTTATTTATTTATTTTTACCATCCATCATAACAATGAGCAAGCAACTTACAGAACTTATTGCATTATCAAACTCTTACATAGCAATCTAATCTAGTTTGTTTGTAATTCGTGCTCGGCTGTAAGCAAACAGACCTCCCACTAACTCTGGAGTGTTTCCATTAGCCACGAGTCAGATAGGTTTTTTTCTTTTTTCTTCTGTAAGGAGATGATATCATTGGAGTCTAGTGAACAAGGAGGTGTGGTCTCTGCAGCCAGATGCATCTCTTAAGGTAAAGAGCTAGAGGGCAAAGGAGGAGGAGGAGGAGGAGGTGGAGGGTGGGGGGTTACTCTGACCTCCCTCCATCCTCACGCTGTGCATGGCCCCTTTGTGATCTGAAACCAGGGCTTACCACCGTCCATCTGTCCCAGGTCCACTGACACACATTCATGTCTTTCATTACAGAGAGAAAACAATCTGCTTGCCGTGGCACTCTGGTATAGCTGACACACTTTACTCTACCTGGATCAAATCCATCTGCACCCTCATCACATCCCACCACTGCAAACACCTCATCATCAAAACAAACTATTATGGGGTTACATGTCAGACAACAGGGAACGTTAAAGGGGGTCTTGCATTTTTAATTGAATTTAATTGAATTTAATTCCATTTTTGTTTAAGTACAACCATCCTAAGCCTTAGGATGGCAGACGATAAGAGATGACATTAAACATCCCTGTTTCAGGATGGTGCCCCAGAGAAGTGGCTCTCAACTCAGGTCTCAGAGACCCACACGACAGCACATTTTCACTCTCTCCTAGCATTACCACACCTGATTCAGCTTATCCACGGATTACCAAGCCCTGGGCCTCTTAAACTAGGTGCATAGACGCTCAGTATTAACCAATATGTGCAGTGTAGTGGGTCCACAGGGCTGGGGTCGAGAGACGTTGGCCTGGACGTTGGCGATGGCAAAATTCAGTCCTGCCCCCTATCTACAGAGCAGTGCTGTCTGTAATTTGGATAACAAACCAAAAGGGAAGCCTAGAGCACGCAGAGCTTATAAGAAAAAATAAAAAATAAAAAAAAAATGCAAGTTTTTTTTTTTTTTCTGCCACCTACATATCAGTTAATGAAATATGTTTTTTTACAGCCTTACTGCAGCCTCCCGTTGCTTGTCTGATACTGAGTTATGCAACAGCCGAATGGCACATCACTGCATTATCAGCTTACACATTGCTCTTAAAGAGAGGGCTGTGTTTTTAGCTCTGCCCACACACTCCTCCGTTTCTCTCTTATCTGACGCTTGATCTTTTCTCTCTTCCTGGATAGGGAGGAGAGAGAGAGAGAGAGAGAGAGAGTGTGAGAGGATAAAGAATTTCAAACACTGGCAGTTCTGCCAATCCCTGTGGTGACCTTCGACCTGGCCTTATTTAGGCATTACGCCTGGTGTGTGGTGAAGGCAAGGGCGGGGCAAGGGCGGCTCTTACCTGTAGTAAACACTGCAGAGACAGATAAGATGATTAAGGGAGACTGTGGCGGCTTCCCCGGGTCCATTGAAACAGCTCCGCTGGTTCTGAGCCCTCGGTGTGTGTCGCTGGGCTCTGACTGGAGCTGTGACTGGTCCCGAGGGGCCCTGGTGCTACCTGGTCTGACACCTGGTCTGAGCTTTGTTCTGAGTCGGTGCTCCGCCCATCCCTCCTGCCAAAACTGTGGATTACCTTTTTAGGGCATTGCTGTCACACACCAACAGCATGCAGCCATGTCTTCCCCTTTCCTCTTAACTCTCTCAGTCTTTTTCCCCTGAGGGTAAAGGCATCTCCCTCACTCTCTCCCTCTCCCTCTCTGTTTCTCCCTCTCTCTCTCTCTCTCTCTCCCTCTCTCTCTGTCTGTCTCTCCCTCTCCTTCTCTGTTTGTCTCTCTCCCTCTCTCTCTCCCTCTCTCTCTCTCCCTCACTCTCTCTCTCTCTGCCCCCCCTCTCTCTTTCTCTCGCTCCCTCTCTTTCCTTGCACAGTAATTCTGTCCAGCGCATAGTTCAGCTGTCAGAATGTGGCTACTTATCTAGAGGCCGAATGTCAAATGCATGAGGGGGTGCTGTGAATTCAATTCATCACTGCCATTTGATGACACGGGTTTAAAGCCGAGCCTTGGGCTTTTGCTGCATTCTCAGGATCGACTGCGCGCTGGCCGTTGATTATTGTCTCGGTTAAGGTGTTGTTTTAGTGTGACTGTTGTCTTGTCGCCTTTAATTCCTGAAACACCGAAAGGATGCTGGAACAGGTGCCCGTTTTAGAGACAGGCTTTCTAGGAAAGGCAGTGTCTCCTTTCCTTCCCCTGGGTAGTTTGGGTTTTACAGGCACTGGTCCTGTTTGCTGCTGCGGCATGGAGCGTCAGAGTCAACTGAAGATGGAGCACACAGAGACAAAAGAAGACGTCGGATGAGTTCATTTGGCAGAGACAAAGACATGAGAGATGGTTTCGATGATTGTACACTGATCCAGATTTCCATGAGCAGAGGCATGGCTGGAATTTCTCTCTCTCTCTCTCTCTCTCTCTCTCTCTCTCTTTCTCTTTGTGTGCTCATCTGCTCATCTGCAAAAGCACTGTGATTCTCACCACACCGTCGGAGCTTTGCTGTATCCCCTGGTTACCCTGGAAGGCCTCTGACTGACCTCGTGTTGAATTTGGCAGTTGTCTCGGTGAAGTTAGGAATGAGACAGAGAGACAGAAAAGGAGGAATTAACGGTTAATGAGAGAGTGGCTAGCAAGACAGGGAAGCTTCCCAGAGCGCAAGGAGGAGTGACGGACGAGGAGGGCCAGGCGAGGAGGGCCAGGCGAGGAGGTGGCTGGAATACAAAGTGCCTCTGATTCAATATTCTGCAAAAACTGCAGCACCCCCTTAAAGAGGACATGCCCCTCTATTGAGTCCACTCTTTCATTCAAAGGCAGCAGAGAGGAGAGGGATCCTTGGGTAAAAATAAATAAATAAATGAGCTGAATAAATTCTCTGACTCCGTTGTGCTCCATCTGTCAAAATCGTGCTGTATTCCAGGCCACAACTAGGTCAGAAAATAAAACTCAGCTCTCCCTTCTTAACAAAGTTACCCCTAAATTAATGATGAAACACAATCCTCAATGACTTAGCCCACGAGGGAGCGCAATCAATTTCTAAGGCTGAAAGACAAAGAACCGGTTACACCGAGCATTCTTTTGTTAAGAGTCTCCCGGTTCTGACGGCTTTCAGACGCAGAATTTGATTGTTTATTTTAGCATGATGCAGTCAGACGGTTATAGGGATAACTGCAGCGAGACAAGCTAATAAGTACTTCAAACATTGCATTATGTAACACAGAGTTTCAGTGACAGATGAATGTAACAGATGCTTTCTGTTCTATATTCTTCCCAATCAGTCTGGGCGTGACAGAGAAAGGGGAATTAGCAACAACTGTTCTGTGTAAGACAAAACAGAGTTTTTGCTCGCATCTTAATAAGTGAAAAAACCACACACACACGCACACACACACACACACACACACACACACACACACACACACACACACATTAGATGAGTAAGTCATTTTCAATTCTGTTGTTTGTTTGTTTTTTTTTCATTAAAGGATGAGAAAAAGAGAAGGCTCCTGACACTGATTTGTTTCATTTACTGTAAAGTAAAACTGGGGACTGTACAGATTAAAATGCTGTTCTACACTCACCAAACATTTTGAGCAAAATTCCGTATAAATTCAATCTTTTTTTTTTTTGTTCTAATCTCTTCCCTCCGCCCCCCTTACCAAACAAAACTTTGTACAATTATACAGCTAATCGCTGCTTTTAAACACGATCACTGCTTTTTGATAGAGTGGACTGATTGATAACTGTCTTTCTATAACCTCATACTCAGGGGTATGAGGTTCTTCACAGAGTGCCAGCTGAATTGGGTGTAGTTTTTAGTTATGTAAGAACAGCATGTAACTCTAGAAGCTATCCAGGGAAATTCCTACAGCCCCTCCTCTAAAAAAGAGAGAGAAAATTAACTAATGTAGACTTTGACAGGGGCCTGCTTATCATCCACAGAACCACCATAATGTCTTATGGTGTTGATGAGTTGATGATTACAGTTATTACATCAGAGGAAGATTGATTTCAACCTCAATAAAAGTGAGAGTCACAAAGGTCAGGGGGGTCAGAATTGAGAGCAGAGTGTGTAATCTTCCACTCTGTGTGCTCTTACGGGCCAAGACAATTTCCACTCTTGAGAAACTCAAACATGTTCAGACAGGCAATTCGCTCTTCATTGTTCCTACAGGACCTCCCTGAACTCTTAAGTCCAAAGTGATCATTTGACAATATTTTTCTCTCTTGGCAGATGGAGGAAGAGGGGATGTGTTTGTCCCCCCCCCCCCCTCCCCCAACTTCATCCCCAGTCTTACCAAAGCATACACCGGCTCAGTCAATAAGACTGTCACCTATTACACAAAAACCCTCCCCTCTTTTCTATTTATCCTATGACAAAGTAGTCGTCCTTTCCCCAAAAGGCAGCTTTATAAAACGCATGACCTGTGTGAGAACACAGCCCTACACAATTCTGTAAAAACAATGCTGTTTCCTCTTACAAATGTTAAAATACAGGAAGTGAGGCTCAGGAAGCTGTGACAGGAGACCTGAGAGGACTAAGGACTCATTCAGGGCCATATTATGTCAACCAAACGCTCTGAAGAAGGAGCCAAATTAGTTAACAGCCCAATAAAAACAGAGTGGCAGTCAGAGAGTGAGCAGAGCTGTATCAATCTTTGAATAAAGGCAAAACACAAGCAGAAAACATAGGCTGACTGTGCAGTGAATCCTTTTGATGACTAAGTTTGGCAGTGACTACCTGCTGCCTCTTTCCATATATGGAGCCTGAGAGGCAAGACAGGAGCAGAAGCCCCACCCCGAAAGCCTTGATCAAGTTATTGCTTTTCCATTTAAACAGCAATGAGAAAGTAGCATGATAGTGATGGTGTAAGTATGACTATTTGAGTGAGTCAGTATGTGTAGGTGCGGCTAAAAAAGACAGACTCCAGGCTGTTAAAAGGGAGTGTTCTGGAAACATGCTAATGACATCTTAGATGAGAGTCCAAGAGAAAGAGAAAGAGACCAAGAGAAAGAGAGAGAGAGAGAGAGAGAGAGAGAGAGTGAGAGAGAGAGAGAGAGAGAGAGAGAGTGAGAGAGAGAGTGAGAGAGAGAGAGAGAGAGAGAGAGGTGAGAGAGAGAGAGAGAGAGAGAGAGTGAGAGAAAGAGCGAGAGAGAGAGAGGTGAGATGGTTGATTGTGGTATGGAATAAGGTGGTTGGGGGGGGGGGGGGGGGGACAGGGCACTATGAATGCAGACAAACAGCAAAACAACCATCTGTAGTTGAGACAAAGAGTCTCTCATCCCCTTTCCTCAGCCAAGGTTGACTATATAAGGCTAAGGCTCGGCTGCCATCATTTCAAACCACTTCCTTCTTACTCGGCATCTAGCTGTAGCTGTTCTAAAAAAGGTTAAGAGTGACTCAGTCAGGCATTTAATAAAAATGAAAATTAAACAAATAAAACTTGAAGCTAAATATAACCTCCAGTGGCACTTCTAAAGCACACAAAACATGTTGACATTTGAAATTCTCCCTTCCTCTGTGGGCAAGGAATTAAGGGAAATTTTTCAAACATAAGTCTGGTAAGACAAGGTTATGTACCGGAGTTTACAGTTTGGAGCAAAAATTAACAACAACAACAAAAAAAAAAGAAGTGAAAATCTTCTTTGTTTCAAATTCCCCTGCAACTCTCAACATGTAGTATTTCATTCATTTGGCCGGTAGTTTCAGTCTGATTTCCTTGAGAATGTCCCATGTGACAGCAGCCTTGAATTCTTGACATTGTTACCATGTGACATACTTAAAGATTTCCTTTTATGGAGTTTAGTGTTACATCGACCACAGGGCGAGGCCTCCCAGAGCCAAAGTGCACAAACTGCCAAACGCTGAAGTTCTTAACGCAATAAATACATGTTATCCAAGTGCAAATGCGGCTTTTACAAGACAAGTATATATACATGTTTATTTAGAGAGAGCGTTTTGGAGGAATTATGAACCATGTCACTTACAGCATCTGAAAAGCATATCATCTTGGTGCAGAGGATTGTATGTGGCTCTATATCCATCTGTAGCCAAATTCAAAGCATTTTACTGATGGGTTTTTAATACGTAAAAAAAAGTGCTTGAGTACATAAATGAGATAGAAGCCTTACCACTGAAGTTTTATTCAACCACTCGTACACTTGTCATCGAGAAAGAACTTGCCTTAATCTGATATCTCCTTCTGATTCTCAGAAACAAGGGGCTAATCTTGGCATTATAACTTTAGAATGTTTTGGAAAAAACATTATTTATAGTATGAACTAGTATGAAACTGCAGTAAAAGAGAATGTAATTTAGACAAACAGGCATAATCATCCCATCCGTGCACTGATTACTGACAGGCTTACAAACTCGACGCACTGTAGTCACTCAGGGTGAAGTAAAATACTCAAAATACCACAATATGTGATCTAGAGTGTGGTATTGTCATCTATACACTACAAGCAATGTGTAAGATTTTCGCTGCGATGCACATTTCTATGAATAACACAGGCTGCCTTCAAAAGGATTTATCTGTTTATCCATGGGAATTTCCTGACAAACGGTCTGCCGTTATACTCACTTTCCTTTTTGTTTCCAGATTAAAAAAAAAAAAGAAAAAAAAAAAGGGCTGAGCTGGTACCTTTTAAAAAGCGAAAGTGACAGACGTTTGTCGTATAATTTCACTCCCGACTGCGCTGCTGTCATTCACAAGACCTCAGATAGTTTCCAGAAAACGGACAGGAAAAATGAGCTGGGAAAACCTCTCAAACGTGGGCCTGTTTGAGATTAACAACAGTACTTTTAAACGACCTATTAGTAAGAACTTATCCAGGGTCAGTGCAATGAACTCAGCTGTGTTTGTTGAAACTGTACTTTGAAATGCTACATTTGTTTTCTTTTCACACCGCTGTGAGAGGCTGTAGGTTACTGAAGGACATAATTATGGTCAGTCAGCATACACTGCCTGGCCTTACATTCCTAAATTGGCTTAGCTCTCTCTCTCTCTCTCTCTCTCTCTCTCTCACTCTTAGGCTAAAATACTTGAATGTGATTTCCTGTACAAACTCGCTGAAGAAATGACATCCTGTAGCAACTCACTTCCTGTTAGAATGCTTTGGTCATTCCCTTATTTGGCAACTGAAATTACCAAGTGGTTTGAGGCAAAGTGTCTCTCAATGAAAAACATTCAGGTAGTGAACTGTTGACACTCCGTAGTCAGTTTCTCAAAAGTGGTTAGGTTTATCATAATAGACGGCGTGGACAGCGAACCTTATTCCACTGAAAGAAAGACAGTATGAACAGAGCCGACTGACAACGGGTTATGGTTATGATATGGCTGTCAATGACTGGATCAGTGTTAAATACCGTGTACAGAAAACCTCCCTTGCCCAAATGTTGATGTTGGAATGCAACACCTCCCGACACTGCTGAGTTAGGTGGGAAAGGAGGTGGTGGAGATATTCTCTGGGTTCTCCTGCTCTGCCAGTGATGTCATAGTTAAGACTCAGCAGCAAGGAGCATCTCAGGAATGTGATGCGTGTTATTCAGAAAACTACCTCCACTTATAAGTAAACGTATGCAATTTAACTCTGTCATCATCCACAAAAAAACTCAAGGACTGATATGGTTCTACATGGTTCTCCAGTTCCTTCAAATAAAGTGATGTCCAATTTGGGTCACAAATGCAGAGGATTAAATGATTGTGTTCTTTGATAGAAAACATACATTTAAAAGCCTAATCATTTTTTCAGGGTTTTTTTTTCCACTACTGCATAATCACAAATATGCAGTCAAGTAGAGGAACTGAGATCTCAAAATGTCAAAATGGCTCTCATTGACACAGTTCTGCAATCATGTTCTCTCTGCTGGCCTTACTCAATTCCCCGTTACAGGCTTAAGGATGCTGCTTGGCAGTGTAATCGCTTCCATGCTGCTTTTCAGGCTGAGTGAGTATGAGTGGAGGACGTGGTAGTCTGACTCACTCCAGGCCAATCCCCTGCTCTGGCCCCCCCCCCCCCTTGTGCAGACAGATGGCAGAGAAAAGATTAGTAAGGCCCCACGCTTGTGTGTGTAGAAATATACATATATATTATCATTTTAGGTACCATATTTATGGGTCATGTTTCCATATGTATATATATATATATGTGTGTGTGCGTGCATGTGTGTGTGTGTGTGTGCGTGTGTGTGTAGATACACACACACGCACGCACACACACACTGCAGCAGACACACCTATTACAACGGGTTTGAATTTATATTCTGCTCCAACATGTGGTAAACCCCTTCAAAGAAATTTGCATAGTGCATCATGTGTTTCTTTTAATACAGGATCTAATGAAAGAATACACAAAAGTTCTGTGTAAAGATCAAGTGAAATTGGACTTCATTCCTTGTGTTGTGTTTCTAGCCTTTTTTTTGTTATGGCTGACATAACCGTTTAGCGTCGTCTGTAATGTCTGGTGTCATTTATAACTTCAGTATGCAATTCATCCATTCACTTTATCAGTGAAGCTTTCTAAGGCTAATCTATGAATGCCACCAGGTTATTTAAAGGCATTTCAGTAATATCTCAGCCCAAGGAGACTGAGCCCAGGTTAGCTTGTGTCACAGCAGGACACTAATAAGCCACTGATCTTCACTGATCTCCCTGTGAAGGGGCGAGCGTTGTCCCTCAAACCCCGTGCCAGGCATGCTGTCCATCACGTGTGAGGACTGCCAGGAGTGTGGTGTCGATTGGCCCCAGCCTAAATCATAGAAGGTGACAAGTCCAAACTCCACGGTGTCACCGTGCGAGGCACAAGCTGAGAAGGCCAAGACAGTCAAGTGGGTGACGTGTTGACAGCAGGCAGTCAGCACACAGCAAATCCACATAGCCATAAATGGCACCTGTGAGTTACGCTGAGCTATCTCTGCACAGAGGAAGTGAGGCTGTGATATGGCACCACTCTACCTTAGAGAAATGAGGAACAGAGTTTTCTTTTGTCTTTTTCGTGAGGGGGAGGACAGAGGGTAGAATCATATCCTCTAGCAGCGTTGTTCAGACAATGCTTTTATTGACTTTTTTTTTTTTTTTTTTTGAAGGCGAAGCTGAGTATATCAGAAACAGTTGTCAAAATGTCAATGTAGACATTTGTGAGTATGCTGTAAAATGGACATTCATTAACAAAATGTCTCAAAGACAGGAGTGGGAGGGGTGGGGAGTCATTCTGTCTGTAAATTGTAGCCTAATCCGATCTACGGGCAAAGAAGCCAGCTGGTAGAATCAATGGTCCATTTGCAGTCACTAGGGAACTTGGTCTCTGGCTTCTTACGCTGCTCGGACGCTAAGAGGGAGTGTATGGAGAACGTTTGAGGCAAGAAGGGGGTGGATAGGATGTGGTATAACTGAATAATTGCAAATGGAGAGAGATAGGCCTGTTTCATTGACTGAAACGTTGTTTAAGGGGGGGTCTGATGGGGACCCCTGTGTGGTGTGGCACATGCTTCTTGCAGAATGCTGATACAGACGACAGATAAGGAGTAGCACAGTGGTTCTGAGGCGAGCTTTTGTTTCAAAAGCACACTGCACATTTTCCACCGCTCTCTTTTAAACCACCCGTTTTACAGGCCATGGAATTGTCCTCCCATTACCTGCATCATTGTGGCAGACAGAGTCTAAAGTGCACCCATAGCATATATTACACGTTTAGTGACAGTCTATACACAAACATCCTTATTTGGACATACCATAAGCTTCTTTCTGTTATTGTATTATGGACATTAGATAGGAACTGATAGTCTTTGTACATTTTGAGACATCCTCACAAATAAATACAAGCCAAGGGCAGAGCCAAATAAAGCAGAAATCTCCTTTACTTGGCACTTCTTTGTGATGGATTTGAGCAATAAAACAGATGAAAAGCCCAAGTCATTCATTAATAGAGGTTTTGAATCACGTACCTCATTGCCACTGATAAGAAATGCCATATTCAAGGACAATAACAGTGCCCTGACAACTGTCATAACATCTTAGCATGTAACAGCATTATTCCTTATCTTTAAAGTTGAACTAAGCAGTGTGTCACTGTGTCCCAAACCACACAATAGCATTCAAAAAGCCATGCAAGGCAACCAAGAACGTGGGGGATGGCACATTACAACACTGTCAATTCAAAAGGGAGGTGGATTTCAGGGGGAGTCAAACAGTCACAAAGGCACATCTGTTTTAACAAGGCCCTTACCTAGCCAGGCCAATCTGGAATCAGACAACAATAAAAATATACATCCATATCAATAAGCATGTGTAATTCTATCCGATGATGTAACACAAAGATTCACAAGGTGACAACAACACACCAACCACAACCTCAAGGACCAGCACACTCTGAATTATGATGTGAATGGCAAGTTCATGAGGATGCCAGCTTTATACTAGAGCTAAGGTCATCATAAGCATGCTGTGCATGATATGAGACAGGACTTTGACATAATCAGCTGTTTGTTTGTAACTAAAGCAAATGTCTTTCCTCAGTTCCATGTGCACTGTTAATGGATTACCTATTAAAAACTCACATGTATAGTGGGAATCCTGCTCAGGTCTGTCTCTCATCCAAACACAGAATAACACAGTTCTGAGCACGTGTTGGTTAAAATAGTGGCGGTTTGTAAAAATTAACTTCCCTATACAATGTAACAAGCTGAAACCTCGTTACCTGGCACATGATAATGCCACCAGGGAGTGAAAATCCAAAAATGCATCCACACATCTTTAATAAAAGTCACAGAAAAAACTGAAAGAAAAATCTAGCTTTGCGTGGCAGGTTTATATGACACACTTGCAAGTATTGGGTTGGTTGGGAAAACAGAAACTATGACATATACTAAAATGGCACAAGAAAATTAGCATCAGCAGGAAAATATTTACATGAGGTGACTATAAATTAAACAACTATAGTTAAGACACTTTGACTATGACAGGAATGTTGACAGCATAATGTTGAACAAAAGCAGAGAGTTGGCTCACCTTGATTCTCAGTTGCATTACGCATGCTGACGTGTTATTGCTTAACATTTACTCACTGCTTACCTGATGTCTCAGTACCTGAGGAAATACCTGTAACTTCCTGCCATGAATAATGCATCCATTACAACTGTTCATAGTAAATTAGTGTCATCTCAGCGATTTCAAGTAAATAAATTAGTGTCATTTCAGCACCTTCAATCAAGTAAGCATTGTATACATGGTTTGTGTTAACACTGTTAGTTGTAAAAAGTGACAGGTAACATCTTCTGGCAGGTCTGGGTCAAGGCCCAAAGCAATGGGCTCAGAGACGCTCTGAATATTTGGTTGAAAAACTTATGGGATATTTGACAAGAGAGGGGAGAGATAAACAAACACATCATCAGAACCAGTATATTCCATCAAACTAAAAAAAAATATATATATATATTATTATTCCTTATTAGCTCTGGCCTCTCTACTGGACTAATAGAGAACACTGAACAGGGGAATCTTTTATTAAGTCCAGTTTTTCATTCTGTTGTTCTGAAAATATTAAGGTGTACCATTTGTGAATGATAGTGTTAGTATCACTTGCAACATTTTGGACTTAACATCTAACTGACACTAAATATCACAGAACAAAAGTGTGGGTAGGTGGCTAGTTTGTTATCTCATTTCCAACAGTGAGAAATGTGATGTTGGAGAAATAATTAGGGAGCATATTATTTCTCCAACAGTGAATACAGGACACTGTGTTGGTTGTTTATGAGAAAATAAAATTAAAAGTTACTCGATTCAACTGATCAATTACTCGATGTAACAGATCAGTAAATAAAACTGCAAGGCAAATTTCATCAGAGTTAGCTAGGCCTCTTACATTCCCTGCTTTCTAAACCTGCTTCCCCCTTCTCTCAAGTTGCAAGCTAGTGTAGCAATGTGCACGCGACAGCCGGGTGTGTGACGCTGGACCAATCAGAATGCTTAGCTCCGAAAGTTTACCTTTTATGGCTAGAGCCGGGCATACAACTGCGTATAAAATAAGCTCTCAACCATTCTTACGCCACTTTGAGCTCCTCCACACGCAGCTAGTGCGGAATATCATCAGCCAGTAACACATTTTCTTAAGTCGACAAACCCCTAAAACTAAGGTAAGTTGCTTTGTCTAATAATGCGTGCAAGAGTACAGATATATGATATGCATTTTAAAATAATTCATTCGATATGATTTTATTGTCAGTATTGCATTGAAGATCTGTCAGATTTATGAGATCTTTTGTTCCTTTCCTTACTGTTAATTCGGCTTGTGGAATTAAAAGTAATTCCTATTTGTATACGATCATGATTATTAGTGGTTAAGAACTGACAATTACTGAAGCTTGATGGCAGGAACCTGTCGTTTGCTGAGCCGGGTACTAGGCGGGCAAGGCAATTCGGACATAGAGACGTTAAGGAGCAGAACGTTAGCACGTGAGAGCCCTATGCTCTGCACTTGCTGATGCTGAATGACAGAAATAAATTGAGATTCAGATGCTTTAACCATTTGAATGTATTATCTTGATTTTTATGTTGACTAGAAAGTTGGGTAAAATGGCTAGTTGCAGAATTTGCGGGTCTCCCTACGGGAAGTTCTTTGTGCCTTTGCTGCAGCTGGGTGTGACCTACTTAGCAGGCTAGCCGGCTTTGGCTAACCAGTTGTCCTTCAGGTTTCCTCATGCAAAGATATCACCGTTTACAATTAAGGAAGTTGAAGCATAGGCGAAACATCAGACCAACTGAAATATTTTGGACTTGTGTGAAGGAAATTAGATCATCCAACTTAACGTAACATGGTGCTAAAGGGAAATTTCCCGTTATGGCTAACGTCACCCATGGCTTGAATTGATGTCTCTATTAATTACTGACCTAAAATGAGCTGTTTTTCTTTTAATAAGAAAATATGTGAAATAATAACTTCACACCCAGAATTAAAAAAGGGCAAGCATAATAAAATAGTAGAAGCTGCTTGAGAAATGATGGAATTCCCTTTAATTGTCCCTGTAAAAAATGAATGTGGTGACAGGCGTTGAATTGAAGGGTAATTAACACTGGAATGGATGGGCGTTGGGTGGTTTGATTGGTGTAAAATTCTGGTTCAGTGACGCAGTAGTATTGGCCGATTACTTGTCGAATTTCTTCAAGTGCTTAAAGGGGGAAGTGCATAGGGATAGGGGGTGTAAAACTTCATTTGTAGAATTCAGGGAGTGGCCCTGTTCATGATGAATGTCGAAATCTGTTCCTTTTACTGAACCCTTCCACCCTGGCTGAATGCCACACCACCGGCAGCCGCAAAGCTGCTCAAACCATTGCCTTTTATGGTAATAATGAGAGAATGCAGAGGCACTTCCTTTGTCTCGCGTATCTCCCTAGTACATTGTTCAGCTCCGACTCCACCTAGTGGCTAAAGTGTATAATGCACCATGAAACAGGAAGTGAGTCTGGCTAGGGCGGTCACATGTTTGCTAGAGTATTGCGACACTTGCACTGTACTGATGCCAACTGCCTTTTTTTTTTCTTTCCACAGTTCAGCCATGGAAGATGAAATTGCCGCACTGGTGGTTGACAACGGATCCGGTATGTGCAAAGCCGGATTCGCTGGAGATGATGCTCCTAGGGCTGTCTTCCCATCCATTGTGGGTCGCCCAAGACATCAGGTGAGTTTTTGTTTTTAGTTAGTTAGTTTAGAACTTTAGTTAGTTCTCTTTAGTTATTAAACAAGTTGTCTTCAGTTATGAACTGAGTCTGTCTCTTTGTCTTAGTCTAATTTCTTTTTCCATTTCCATGTGTGGTACAGGGTGTGATGGTTGGCATGGGACAGAAGGACAGCTATGTTGGTGATGAGGCTCAGAGCAAGAGGGGTATCCTGACTCTGAAGTACCCCATTGAGCACGGTATTGTCACCAACTGGGATGACATGGAGAAGATCTGGCATCACACCTTCTACAACGAGCTGCGTGTTGCCCCCGAGGAGCACCCCGTCCTGCTCACTGAAGCCCCTCTGAACCCCAAAGCCAACAGGGAAAAGATGACTCAGGTTGGTTGGCAAAGATTTTTTTTTCTTCTTCCCTTTTCTGTTAAACTACGTTTTAGTTCCTGTTTCTCCCATTCATCTTCATTCAAATTTCTCCAGGCTTTCTCTTCTGAACTCCTGAGTTCCTCATCTTTTGCTGGAAGTAGAAGGTTATTCTTTCCTTTCTGTGCCTGTTTGCTTTTCTGCACTTCTGTTGCTGTGTTTTGTCCTTTTCTCCTCCACCCTTCATGCACTCTGATTTTCCATAGCATACCTCTGATCTCAACTAATAACTTAACTGCATGGATTGATTTTGTTTACCTATATTTACTTTAAAGGACATGGATTAACTTCTGTCTTCTCTTTTTACAGATCATGTTTGAGACCTTCAACACCCCAGCCATGTACGTTGCCATCCAGGCCGTGCTGTCCCTGTACGCCTCTGGTCGTACCACTGGTATCGTGATGGACTCTGGTGATGGTGTGACCCACACCGTGCCCATCTATGAAGGTTATGCCCTCCCCCATGCCATCCTCCGTCTGGACCTGGCTGGCCGTGACCTGACTGACTACCTCATGAAGATCCTGACCGAGAGAGGCTACAGCTTCACCACCACAGCCGAGAGGGAAATTGTCCGTGACATCAAGGAGAAGCTCTGCTATGTGGCCCTTGACTTCGAGCAGGAGATGGGCACTGCTGCTTCCTCCTCATCCCTGGAGAAGAGCTATGAGCTGCCTGACGGACAGGTCATCACCATTGGCAACGAGAGGTTCAGATGCCCCGAGGCCCTGTTCCAGCCATCCTTCCTGGGTAAGTTGTCCCACCAGGACTAATACTGATGTGTGTGTTTGCACAGGTATTCCTGTAGGCCTTGAATATCTAATGGTCACCTTATTCCTCAGGTATGGAATCTTGCGGTATTCACGAGACCACCTTCAACTCCATCATGAAGTGTGATGTCGACATCCGTAAGGACCTGTATGCCAACACTGTATTGTCTGGTGGTACCACCATGTACCCTGGCATTGCAGACAGAATGCAGAAGGAGATCACATCCCTGGCCCCTAGCACAATGAAAATCAAGGTGGGTTTGTGTAGATTGATTGTCTGCATCTTTGCCATTGGTTGTACCACACAATCCCATCAATGTGCATACCTGTTTGGCCTGGCTGACTTTTTGCCTTCTGTGCTTCTACAGATCATTGCCCCACCTGAGCGTAAATACTCTGTCTGGATCGGAGGCTCCATCCTGGCTTCCCTGTCCACCTTCCAGCAGATGTGGATCAGCAAGCAGGAGTATGATGAGTCTGGACCTTCCATTGTCCACCGCAAATGCTTCTAAACAGACTGTTACCACTTCACGCCGACTCAACTGCGCAGAGAAAAACCTGAAACGACAACATTGGCATGGCTTTTGTTATTTTGGCGCTTGACTCAGGATCTAAAAACTGGAACGGTGAAGGTGACGGCAATGTTTTTTTGGCAAATAAGCATCCCCGAAGTTCTACAATGCATCTGAGGACTTAAAATGTACATTTTTTTTTTTTTTTTTTTTTTTTTCCTTTTTAGTCATTCCAAATGTTTGTTAAATGCATTGTTCAGAAACTTATTTGCCTCTATGAAGGCTGCCCAGTAATTGGGAGCATACTTAACATTGTAGTATTGCTTGTATGTAAATTATGTAACAGAAAACAATGTCTGGGTTTTTGTACTTTCAGCCTTAAAAATCTTGGTCCTGTTTAAATTTTTTTTTTTCTTTTTGTGTTATGAAAAACAAAGCTTGACCTTTATTCAAAACGTAAAGGTTTCCATTTCCCCCAGGGCATATGTAAGTTGTATGGAATGTGGCGGTGCCAGACATTTGGTGGGGCCAACCTGTACACTGACTAATTCAATTCCAATAAAGTGCACATGTGTAAGACATCCTGCTTTCCTTCTCCTCATTTGACTCTGCAGTAGTGGAAGATTAGTGAGGTTGTAAAAAGTAATTGTAGGTAGTTTATTGGAGTCTAGATTTGTCAGAAACCATCTAACACCATACAACATGTTCATTTGTTTGAAGAGCAGAAACTGAAGAATCTACTTGAAGCAAACTTTCATATGAGCAGTACACACTTTACCCTTGTGAAAAGTGTTATTATGGGGTGGGGAAGCACTGTCCTTCCCACTGGCTGCCAGAGCTCTGACTGGGAAAAACTGGATACATCTGGTCCTGAGGCCTGAACTAGAATGGGAGAAGAAAACAAAATGATATAGGCAATGAAAACAAATATGACCATCACTTGAGCTTGAGTTGGCACAAAAAGGTGCAAAGGCCAGAAAATCTTAAGGCTAATCACCTAAAGTCACCAGGGGAACTGTAACTTGTCACTGCTGTTCAGTTACCCCTGGGCAGCTAGCTAACCCTTCCTTTCCACAACTCTCAGATAATTCTAGGCAGTTTCTTTTCATAACATTGAGTGCCACTTTTCTGATTTTAACAGAAGTCATTTGTCATTTTTATATTATAAAACACTCAGAGGTAGCTTTCATGATATTTTTATTAAAGCTGTTAGTCCATCTTTAAATTCAGATTTGTCCACTAGGGGGTTTTGTACCAGGGAACCAAACTCATTACAGTTACTGACATGTTACACTCGGCGTACAAACATGCGTGAGCTTCTTTTGACTTAGATCTATATGACCCAAAATGATTACCGTAAATATAACAAAGTGCAAAAGGACCCGTCTGGTTTAATTTATAGCACTATAAATGTTCAAGAGCTGATACTGGAAGTACACTCAGTGTAGCCACATTCAGTGCTGTCATACAGCAAAGTGAGCACAGTACCTGTATTTTCATGTTTTTAGAGTGGTGGCATTGATGCCTTTCTCCAGTTGTAAGCGTGATTTGCCCTCTGTATGACATCTTTGTATTTTATTGTTTACGGAGGAACTAATGTCCATGCCAGCACATGAGCAGTTATGTATGTGTGGCTGTATCTCTCGTTTCAAAAGTCTAAAATAAAATGTGATTAAGCAAAGTGATGTGATTTAATTCAAGTAGAACAGATAGTCATCACGCCAGAGACTCAACCAGACCATGTCTCTGTTTTTTCATCTGGTCTCATTTGCACCTCATAGGAGTCAGCCAGTGTGTAACACTTACACCATTAATCAGAACCAGCACAGTACAATGTAGCTTCCAATGAACTAGATAGCTCAAAAACTACAAGATTGGTATTTACAATAGTTTATAGCAGCTTGCAAAATTTTACTGGGTTTGATTTCAGTAGGGTATTGTAAACAGTCAAGCAAAATGAGACTCTAAAGAGAATCTAAAATCACAGTTAGATTATTAAATGTTTGATTTTGAGATACTGGATAATAAATTGCCCACTTAAAACAGAAGGTCACTGATAGTGTCTGAAATAACTGTCAGCTGTTTTAATCGACGATGTAGGCTGCAGTAGTCGCGCAGTGTTTTACGAAATAGCCAGCAGATGGCGCTGCGTACATGTGTCTTGGAAATCCTCGGAAATCTTCAGAAATCATCATGGAAAGCGAACTGTGAAATGTATCGTAGCAAGTAATGCCACTTGTCTAAGAAGTCTGTGCCCTTTTTGGTAGGAGAAAACAACAAATTTTGACAGTATATAAAGAAATGGTCTAATCAGGTGATATTTTTTAAGCGAATGCTTGTGGGCCCAGCCCCTTCTTTGTTGCTGATGTTGTGCAGTAGGAACAGTTCTGTGTCCTAGTTGCATATGATTTACCCCAAGCTTCACATTGTGCTCTGACAGCACTTGATGAAATATGAGCAAGAGATTGTTCCTGCTGGGCTTCCTCCTCTAAGTGAGGTTATGAATGTGTGTGTGTGTGTGTGTGTGTGTGTGTGTGTCTGTCTGTCTGTCTCTGTGTTAATATATTGTGTGCATTACCCTACCATCTAATGTCCCTTATGATCTAAATCCATGTTGTGTCGCGTGCACACACACACACACACACACACACACACACACACACATACACACACACACACACACACACACACACACACACACATACACACAGAGTAATACCTATCCTCTTGAACATTAAGTGTAAGCTCTGTTCAATGCACTGCTCTGAACAACTAGGAGCCCAGCTCTGACATATGGTGACTGACTATGACTGACTGTTGTTTCAGGTCATGTCGAGCGTGTCTTCAATGAAAACAAATTAAATTCAAATGTTTCATTAAGTTACTTTTGTAAATTATTTATGTCTCTATGAGATGTGCGCCACTGAATAAATGCAATGTCCCCTCATTGCACACACACACACACACACACACATCAACCAACATGCCCTCCCCCCTGTCCCCACACTTCCCTGGGGGAGTTTTGGTTCGGCAAATATAGAAGTATGATTTTGGTTCAGTAGTATGCCATGGTTCACATGCAGAATTTGTGTCTATTGATTGGAAGATACACAGCGGAATAATTATACATACACAAGGTTCATTATGGCACGCATATGAAAACTCATGCAGCTATTGCTCTGTGATTGCAGTGGGATTGAGTTGACTCACTAGTTCGCAATGCGCAGTGATTAGTTGATCAATGGTTAAATGTGAAATGTGCGATATGACTTTCGGACTTCAATAATACAGCTGAGGAAGAGAGAGAGAGAGAGAGAGAGAGAGAGAGAGCAAAAGAGAGAGAGAGAGAGAGAGAAAGAGAGAGAGAGATGCTCTTGCTGTTGTTGTATTTCTGAAATGGAGGTGCTTCGGTGCCATTAAATCCATTGTGTTAAAGAGCCCTTTTGGACTGTGGGAGAAATGAGCAGTGGAGGTCTCAGAGCAATTTTGGAGCAGGGGCCTCACAACAATCTCATAGAGCATGTTTTGGACACACACACACACACACACACACACACCATACTCCCCAACTCAACCCTGACTCTCTGACCAGTCCCTGACACTGCCCATTGAACATGACCTTCACACCGAAAAAAAAAATTCAGCCGTGCTTGTGGTGTGTCTCATGGGGCCAGGCCGTACAGTCCCAAACTCTTCCCATTTCATTAAACAGACCGGTGACTGAATCTTTCCCTCTGTCAGATCTGAAATTCCACCACGGTACTCTACATCCACACTGCTTTTCCTTACATTCACACCATTTTGCCTCCCACAGCTCCCTACAGACTGATATGAATGTAAAACTAGAGTGTCCCCTTTTTGAAGTTTCATTATTCCACCCCACCCTAAATATAGAGGAGAGAGTACCAGTGCTTCCAAAGCCCCAGGGACCTCCAGTATACTATGTTTCTCATTAAAGGGCGTTTCAGTGGTGCACGATGTTCAATTTTTTTAGTCTGTTTGATTTTTCCATATATTAATTTATATAACTGCATAACTTTGAATACTGATGGTACAAGCTTTAATTTCTACTGTATAATGTGGAATCTTTTTCATAATTAAAAATGAAAAACAATTTGAAATTAGTCGCGCTGCTTACAGAGCTTTGTCAAATAGCACATAATGTAATGAAAGGATTTATTTTTCCTTTTTGGCCACCGCTATAAAGCAGGACATTGGCGGGATCTTAGCAAGCCTTCTGCTTTCAGCAATTTCTAATAAAATTACAAAATCACTCTGTTTCAAAGATCATTATAATGTCACAAAAGAGGGGGAAATTGAGCGAGATGTTGTCTGGTGTTATGGATGAGAATGACATGCTACAATCTCAGCCCCACATATTAAGCAAATGATTCGCCAGAAGAAGAAGAGAGAAAGAGGGGAAAAAAAAGAAAGTAAGGAGGTATGTTAGCAGAAGCCATGGCTGTTGTCAAACTGCTCATAATTCACTCCTTTGTATAATAAATCACCTCTGTTCAGTATGAAGCCAGGACGGAGTGATTTTCAAAGTCGTTATGGCGATCCTTTATGAGGGCCTCCTTTTCACTGTGTGGGCCACATTTATCATACTTTCCATCATAGGGGCACATACTTGCATGTCCTTACTGATATATACTGATGTGTACTAACAGACAGACATACACGCACGTATGCACGTACACATACATACAAACACACACATGCACGCATGCCTGCACACACACGTGCACACACACACACACACGCACACACGCACACACACACACACACACACACACACACACACACACACACACACAAATGTGTACAGTACAGAAGCTTTGCAAGAACTGCTCCCCCTCCCTGCCTCATTCAGCCTCACTGCCTTGAGATAAACTGTGAGGGGAATGAATCAAAAACAGTGCATGTCACGGCATGTTTCAGGCTAGCGTGACAAAGTAAGTGGTGCTTGTCACAATATTACATGTCTTATGGAAACTATGTTTTTTCTCCTGCTGTTGTTGCTACACTGGGAGCAACCACTGGACTATATGGTTGAGTGTATAGCGGCTCAAAAATAATAATAATAATAATAATAAAAAGATATACTGCTATGTCTGTATACCAATCATAAATGTTTTGTAATTGGACACAACAACTGTATTTTACAGAGCATTTCTCATAAACCCAGTCTGCCTCTGTCAAGTGTTTGATGGAAAAGTTTGGCTGGTTTCTCTGGGTGTAACAGGACTTGTATAACAGGGCGGTAATGCAGCAGTTCAGTCACTCATCTACAAGTATTCATTACTGTAGCGTTATTCTGAGGGAGCTAAATACCTCGCTTTTATTGGAGCACCAGTGCCATTTATAACATTTATACAAAAAAAAAAGAAATGGATTTGTAATGTGCAAAACTGTGAAATGATGTTGTTGTTATTGTTATTGTTGTTGTTTGTTGTTGTTTTTTTTTCAGTCATTAAGTGGCATTCATTTTTGTCTAGGTGCTGTGTTGAACATTGGCGAAGGCTCAGTGGTTCATTCATTATCTGCTTACTTCAGTGCGCCCAGTGCCGTCTTTACCTATCACACAGAGTGAGAGCGTCTCAGCGCCTTACTGTTATCTGGGCCCTTTTGTAAGGGCCATTTACTCCCGCTGTGAACATATTCTTCTGGGCACTATTGTCACTGCCTCCCAGCCCCTTTCCTCTGTCTCTCCTCTCCACAGCTCATTGACCTGGCCCAGTCTCCATCTCTGTGCCGTGTTGTGGTAAGATCATACAGGCGCCGTAATGTACACACCACTGAGTGACTGCCTCTCTTCCCTAACGCTCTGTTTGCACATTCTGTCAAGGGAGCTCTTCTCCATGCTCCAGCTCTGAAGACGTACACTCACAACCGCCCCCCCCCCCCCTCCAACCTTCCGCTACCCTTCATCTCCACCCCACCCCTTCCCCGACTGAGCGGTCAATGATGTTTTAATGGTCTATGCTTCCCTTTTTAAAGCAGATCTACAGCAGTGTGGTCCCAGATGGGTCTGGAGGAAAGTGAGATCTAGTACAGAGATTTAGTACAGGACCTCATGGTAGGGGTGTCGGGCGGGGTGAGATGGGGAAGTGTGCGTGTGTGTGTGTGGGGGGGGGGGGGGTTCCACTTGACTACCTAAGGCGCCCTCATTCATCTGAAGCACCTCTGTGTTGCTTGGCTCGTGTGCGGCTGAATTGAGTTGACTGACATTTAGTGTTTGAACACAAATACAGGTCCTGGAAGGTGACTTTTGGGTGGAATCTAAAAGCAGCACGACGCGGTTATGAAAACCGATTTGTAAATTCTCCATATAAATGGCAGGAAAACGGACAGAAAAAAAAAAGTAATGGGGTGAGGGGAAAGAGAGAGCAAACCTCTCACCTTTCACAATGCCGTTGGAAAACGTTTCTTTGCTCAGTCTGCCTCTTCGCTGCTCCCTTGCTTCCTGACATTTACAGAGGAAATGACAAGACAGAGGCCATCAAGGCAGTGATGGGCTCTTTGCTGAGCCAAACAGCATCATGGCTAACTAACACATCATACCGCTGACACCTGTGGAAGTGGATTGATCTGCTACTCCCCCGAGATACTGAAAAGAGTGTGTGTTTACGTATGTGTGTATGTGCATGCGTATGTGCGTGCAAACACTTTTAAGATCTGCCAAATACATTTCCTAGCTTTAATGATAGACTGGTGGGGAGGAAAAAAAACCCTTTTTCTTTGTGTCTCTGTTCAGGAGCTGATGGATGTCTCTGAAACAGATTACCAGTGCTTAGCGGACTGTAAGAATGTTCTAGACTTTAAAAATCATTTGTATGACGTGTAGTCTTACAGTACACAGTCCACACCAACCGTGACCCGTATTCACAGTAAAGTCTAAACTCCAGAGAAAGAGAGTGGCCGCTTTCCTTTTCGAATGGAGACAATCCCACTCCAGGCTCTCAGATGACCTACTGTTTTCCAGGATGCTGTAATTTCCAAGCTAACGTCATCAGTCAATCAGTACAGACGGAAGAAAAATTGAAGTTGGTGGGGAACTCAGAGGAGCCATTCTACTTCCTCTCAGTTCCTCTGTCATTTTCTATTCATTAAGTCACAAGCATCGATCTCAAAAAGACCTTAACCACAGTTATACTTACTTTGAAATTTCAATTCCCTAAACAAAAGTAATATGCTATTACCACAGTGAGAGGTGTTACACATTCTACGTGACACATGTCAGTGATTAAAATGGGAATAGGTTTGTGACGAAATGCCCTTTTGTGTAAGTTTAATGGCATAATGCCATACAGAATGTAACAGAGCACCACAGAGGGCAAACCGGCTCCAGGAAACAGTCAGAAGGATGCAGTCACTGTTCAGACAAAGCTATATATATATATATATATATATATATATATATATATATATATATATATATATATATATATGTGTGTGTGTGTGTGTGTGTGTGAGAATGGAGACCTTTTTTTTTTTTTTTTAACTTTTTGCACCTTGACATCAGTCAGTCTTTAAGTCTCGATTTTTTATTTTTCAAAAACCCAGCTCATACAGAAAATCTCATCCGGTTGGATGTGTTTACAGAGGGTTTTGCTTTAAAATGCAGAGTGATAGAGAAGCTCCAGGCTGTCTCTCTCTTTCTTTCTCTCTCTCTCTCTCTCTCTCAATCTATCTCTCTCTCTCTCCTGCGACAGCACTCTTGAAGGTTGGAAGGGCCGGATCAGCTGCTGGGGGTGGGGCTAACTCTGTGAGGATGCTGTTTGAGAGGGCCCGGTGGGGCCCCCGGCTGGGCCTCCCGTCTGTCAGAGTCTTTGAGCTGGGCCCACCTGGACCCCGTGGGACACAAGACCCTTCAAAACCCCCTCCTGTCGGCCTCGATCAATGGCCCCCTCGGCTCTTCTTTGAATGGAGAACTGAATCATATGTTGACATGCGGTCTGGGCACTGTAAGGAGGGGTGTGTGTGTGTGTGTGTGTGTGTGTGTGTGTGTGTGTGTGTGTGTGTGTGTGTGGAGAGAATTTGTGAGTAGTGCCTTCAGACGTTATCATACCCCTGACTTATTTGCATGTTTCTTCTCTCTCTCCTTCTGTCTCTCTCTCTCTCTCTCTCTCTCCTTCTGTCTCTCTCTCTTTCTTGCTCTCTGTGTCAAGCTGATATTGAAATATAACCTACATGCTGATGAAATGTTCTCTCCATATTTTCTAGAACACTCCATGTGTTCTTTTCAGGATATGGAAAATTTTGATGAAATACATCCAAGTCATTTTCAGGTTTTTTCACTGGAATCTGCAAGCATACTCCCAAATCTACATAAAAATAACGTGTTCCATATCAGTACTGGAGACAGCACTGGCCTTTGTTTGACATTTACTGCATGTATTTTCATCTCATTTCATCTGATGTACCAGTACCAGAGGGAAATTTATATTTATAGGCAGAACGCACAAGGACAACAACAACAATCTTTTCATTCATTATTACATCACAGAACAATGTGTCACTGTTACATTTGGGTGACTGCTTGCTTATAACAATCCATCTTTTTCTAAATAAATTTCAGAATTCAATTGTCTGACATAACATGGTAAAATAAATATACTCAGATTCTGCAGATGCAGCGTCTCTGGCCACTGGGCTCCTTGAGGATATACTCACATGCTCACACTTCTGTTTGTGACAGGTGGCAACGCTTCACAATCTCATCATGTCCTTCAGCTACTCCTCACCTGCTCAAATTCTGCCTTTGTGTGTGCATGCAGTTAAGTAAGGTTATAGTTGTATTATGCTGTTAAGTTAGATCTGCTAAGTGTGGATTTCTGGAATATGGTGTGGAGGACTGCACTAATGTGTGTGTGTGTGTGTGTGTATCTTGAGTGTATACATTTGTATAGATACACAGACACACAGACAGAGACACACGCACACACACACACACACACACACACACACACACACACACACACACACACACAGAGTAGTACAAATTAAGAAATAAGCTTATTTCTTCTTTACCCTTATTTCTTCCTTAACTGTTTAATGCCACCGCTGCAGAGAAACA